>NC_092732.1:28696176-28825383 GCF_047496885.1 Scyliorhinus torazame | reverse complement strand
CTCATTGCCAGAGGAATACGGGATGAGGAGGGAGTCTCCGGGAGGAGAGGGCCCATTCCCAGAGGAATACGAGGTCAGCGGGAGTCCTCCGGGAGGAGAAGGGCACATTCCAGAGGAATACAAGGTCAGGCGGGAGTCTCCGCGAGGAGCGGGCCCCATTCCCAGAGGAATACGAGGTCAGGCGGGAGTCTCCGGGAGGAGAGGGCCCATTCCCAGAGGAATACGAGATCAGGCGGGAGTCTCCGCGAGGAGAGGGCCCATTCCCAGAGGAATACGAGGTCAGGCGGGAGTCTCCGCGAGGAGAGGGCCCATCCCCAGAAGAATACGAGATCAGGCGGGAGTCTCCGCGAGGAGAGGGCCCATCCCCAGAAGAATACGAGGTCAGGCGGGAGCCCCCACTGACAGATGGAAAGTTGAAGACGAACGGCTCACAGGACTGGGGGTGACAGGAGCTACCGGTGGGGTGGCCAGACCGAGGAAGGGGACCTGGTGGATCCCTCGTAATCTCGCAGAGAAAAATATATATTTTTTTTTACAAATGGCTGTGAGGCTGTGGCAGAAAGGCCGTTAGATATTGTCGAATCCGGCGGCTGCCAAGAGGGGGTTGTCACAGTCAGGGTTCTGAAATGCTTCAAGCCGAATCATGGGCGTGTGCGCCCCCCCCCCCCCCCCCCCCCCCCCCCCAATGCACCTTCTCTTTATGGGTTAAGTGGCAACTGCTGTAATGAAACACTGTGTGAGAGAGAGAGTGAGTGAGTGACAGTGTGGGCCGTCTGATTGTTTTTTATAATATAAATTTAGAGTTCCCAATTATTTTCTCTCTCTTCTCCCCCCCCCCCCCCCGGGTCCTCGGCGCCGTGAGGCAGCGGCGCTCAGCACTGCGCCGCCCTCGTTCTCGTCTGGCTGGTGAGTGTGAACTGTGTGGGTGTGTGGGGGCCGGAGTGTCAGGGCAAGCGATTTAAGCGTGCGCCTGCGCGCGGCACGCGCCTGGGTCTGCGCGGGTCTCCCCTTCTGCCGCTCTTTCTCCCTCTGAGGCAGTTTGGATTAGGGCATCCGTGCGCGCCCCCCCCCCCCCCCACCCCCCGACCCTGCCCCTGTCTCTCACTCGGTCACTGCTTGTAAAAGACCTGTTTAGTGACCAGTTATTGATCCGCCGCGACAGCGGGCTGGCAGTCCGCCGCTCGCCCTGACGCTGACTTAGACGTAGATTTGAAGGATTAATATATATTTAAATTATATACAAGAATATATGACAAAGTATGAATCATGCCACCCTGTGCGTGTGCGAATGTGAGACAATATCAGCGACCATTCACAACTTATTTAAATACCGATCAGGAATGGAACCTTCTATACAAAACATGAGGTTTGAAACTCTTGAATATATATATATATAAAAATATATATATAGAGATAATATTATCTTCGTTCAGTTTGATTTGTCTGCTGCAGCCAATGCTCCCTCGTTGCCCTCTCCTCCCCTCTCCCTTGAGGCTTTCAATGTAGGGAGGGAGCTTTGCTCTATCTAACCCCGTGCTGCGCCTGTCCCGGGAGTGTTTGATGGGGACAGTGTAGAGGGAGCTTTACTCTGTATCTAACCCCGTGCTGTACCTGTCCTGGGAGTGTTTGATGGGGACAGTGTAGAGGGAGCTTTACTCTGTATCTAACCCCGTGCTGTCCCTGTCCTGGGAGTGTTTGATGGGGACAGTGTAGAGGGAGCTTTACTCTGTATCTAACGCCGTGCTGTCCCTGTCCTGGGAGTGTTTGATGGGGACAGTGTAGAGGGAGCTTTACTCTGTATCTAACCCCGTGCTGTCCCTGTCCCGGGAGTGTTTGATGGGGACAGTGTAGAGGGAGCTTTACTCTGTATCTAACCCCGTGCTGTCCCTGTCCTGGGAGTGTTTGATGGGGTCAGTGTAGAGGGAGCTTTACTCTGTATCTAACCCCGTGCTGTACCTGTCCTGGGAGTGTTTGATGGGGACAGTGTAGAGGGAGCTTTACTCTGTATCTAACCCCGTGCTGTACCTGTCCTGGGAGTGTTTGATGGGGACAGTGTAGAGGGAGCTTTACTCTGTATCTAACCCCGTGCTGTACCTGTCCTGGGAGTGTTTGATGGGGACAGTGTAGAGGGAGCTTTACTCTGTATCTAACCCCGTGCTGCGCCTGTCCTGGGAGTGTTTGATGGGGACAGTGTAGAGGGAGCTTTACTCTGTATCTAACCCCGAGCTGCGCCTGTCCCGGGAGTGTTTGATGGGGACAGTGTAGAGGGAGCTTTACTCTGTATCTAACCCCGTGCTGCGCCTGTCCCGGGAGTGTTTGATGGGGACAGTGTAGAGGGAGCTTTACTCTGTATCTAACCCCGTGCTGTACCTGTCCTGGGAGTGTTTGATGGGGACAGTGTGGAGGGAGCTTTACTCTGTATCTAACCCCATGCTGTACCTGTCCTGGGAGTGTTTGATGGGGACAGTGTAGAGGGAGCTTTACTCTGTATCTAACCCCGTGCTGCGCCTGTCCCGGGAGTGTTTGATGGGGACAGTGTAGAGGGAGCTTTACTCTGTATCTAACCCCGTGCTGCGCCTGTCCCGGGAGTGTTTGATGGGGACAGTGTAGAGGGAGCTTTACTCTGTATCTAACCCCGTGCTGCGCCTGTCCCGGGAGTGTTTGATGGGGACAGTGTAGAGGGAGCTTTACTCTGTATCTAACCCCCGTGCTGTACCTGTCCTGGGAGTGTTTGATGGGGACAGTGTGGAGGGAGCTTTACTCTGTATCTAACCCCGTGCTGTACCTGTCCTGGGAGTGTTGATGGGGACAGTGTAGAGGGAGCTTTACTCTGTATCTAACCCCGTGCTGCGCCTGTCCCGGGAGTGTTTGATGGGGACAGTGTAGAGGGAGCTTTACTCTGTATCTAACCCCGTGCTGTACCTGTCCTGGGAGTGTTTGATGGGGACAGTGTAGAGGGAGCTTTACTCTGTATCTAACCCCTTGATGTACCAGCCCTGGGAGTGTTTGATGGGGACAGGGTAGAGGAGCTTTACTCTGTATCTAACCCCGTGCTGTACCTGTCCTGGGAGTGTTTGATGGGGACAGTGTAGAGGGAGCTTTACTCTGTATCTAACCCCTTGTTGTACCTGTCCTGGGAGTGTTTGATGGGGACAGCTGTAGAGGGAGCATTACTCTGTATCTAACCCTGTGCTGTACCTGTCCTGGGAGTGTTTGATGGGGACAGTGTAGAGGGAGCTTTACTCTGTATCTAACCCCATGCTGTACCTGTCCTGGGAGTATTTGATGGGGACAGTGTAGAGGGAGCTTTACTCTGTATCTAACCCCGTGCTGTACCTGTCCTGGGAGTGTTTGATGGGGGCAGTGTAGTGGGAGCTTTACTCTGTATCTAACCCCGTGCTGTATCTGTCCTGGGGAGTGTTTCATGGGGACAGTGTAGAGGGAGCTTTACTCTGTATCTAACCCCGTGCTGTACCTGTCCTGGGAGTGTTTGATGGGGACAGTGTAGAGGGAGCTTTACTCTGTATCTAATCCCGTGCTGTACTTGTCCTGGGAGTGTTTGATGGGGGCAGTGTCGAGGGAGCTTTACTCTGTATCTAACCCCGTGCTGTACCTGTCCTGGGAGTGTTTGATGGGGCAGTGTAGAGGGAGCTTTACTCTGTATCTAACCCCGGGCTGTACCTGTCCTGGGAGTGTTTGGTGGGGTCAGTGTAGAGGGAGCTTTACTCTGTATCTAACCCCGTGCTGTACCTGTCCTGGGAGTGTTTGATGGGGACAGTGTAGAGGGAGCTTTACTCTGTATCTAACCCCGTGCTGTACCTGTCCTGGGAGTGTTGATGGGGACAGTGTAGGAGGAGCTTTGCTCTGTATCTAACCCCGTGCTGTACCTGTCCTGGGAGTGTTTGATGGGGCAGTGTAGAGGGATCTGTATCTGTATATCTGCTGTGTTTGTGGAACCGACCTCTTCACTCACCTGATGAAAGGAGCAGCGCTCCGAAAGCTGGTGATTCGAAACAAACCTGTTGGACTGGAACCTGGTGTTGTAAGCCTTCTTACTGTGCCCACCCCGGTCCCATCTCCACGTTATCGAACGGCGGGGAAGACTCAAGGGGACGAATGCCCCCCCCCCCCCCCCCCAACTCTCCCGGCTGAGTCCCACACAGCGGGGCGGGGGGGATGGGTCCGGACTCCGGTTTTTGCACTACCCACGTGGCCGGTCGGCCGGTTCGTTCGCTGGTTAGCACTTAGCCTAGTTGCACTTTAAATGTTGGAAGCCCCCCCCGCCCCCCGCCACGACTCCTCCACATTACCTCGGGGTGGAGGGTGAGGGGTGGGTAGGAGAAGACTCTCTCGCTTTCTCGCTCTCCCTCTCTCCGGAATATGCCCCCAATTGGAAGGGGTGATTCACTGTGCACCTTAATTTAGTTTTCGACACCCTCCCACCCTCAGGTATCGGGTGAACAACTGCCTTCGTAACCTTTGCACGGGGGGTGATGGGGTGTTGTTTTGGTGCGAGACTGGACATTCCGTAGACATTTATTTTCCTTCTGGAAGGATTATTTAATTCCACGTCAGATTTTCGATTTGGGAAGGGGGTGAGCTTCCGGCTGACTATGAAATAAAGGATGCACTTGTTTGCCGTTTTTATCCTTTTCTGTTCCCCATTTACCCCCCCTCACGTCGGTTGTAAATATTTGGGGGGGGTGGGGGGGGGGGGGGGTGTGAGGGGAAGATTGTGCCTTAATCACGGTGGTCTGTCCATTATCTGATGGGAGTGGAAATAAATTTGATTTATCGATCGCACGAGCGGTTTTTCAAACGTGTCTGTGGTTACTTCCCGCCGGCACTTCGCACATTTGTGAGCAGTTCTGGGCCCGTATCTAAGGAAGGATGAGCTGGGGCCTTGGAAAGGGGTCCAGAAGGAGGTTCACAGGAATGATTCCTGGAATCAAGAGCCTGTCGTATGAGGAACGGTGGAGGACACTGGGTCTCTACTCGTTGGGAGTTTAGAAGGACGAGGGGGCGGATCTTATTGAAACTTACAGGATACTGCGAGGCCTGGAGAGAGTGGACGTGGAGAGGATGTTTCCACTTGTCGGAAAAACTAGAATCCGAGGGCACCATCTCAGACTGAAGGGGCGATCCTTTAAAACAGAGATGGGGAGGAATTTCTTACAGCCAGACTAGTACAAAAGGTGAAGTCACACGGGATCAGGGGTGAGCTGGCAAGGTGGATACAGAACTGGCTAGGTCATAGAAGGCAGAGAGTAGCAATGAAGGATGCTTTTCTAATTGGAGGGCTGTGACCAGTGGTGTTCCGCAGGGATCAGTGCTGGGACCTTTGCTCTTTGTAGTATATACAAATGATTTGGAGGGAAATGTAACTGGTCTGATTAGTAAGTTTGCAGACGACACAAAGGTTGGTGGAATTGCAGATAGCGATGAGGACTGTCAGAGGATACAGCAGGATTTAGATTGTTTGGAGACTTGGGCGGCCAGATGGCAGATGGAGTTTAATCCGGACAAATGTGAGGTAATGCATTTTGGAAGGTCTAATGCAGGTAGGGAATATACAGTGAATGGTAGAACCCTCAAGAGTATTGAAAGTCAAAGAGATCTAGGAGTACAGGTCCACAGGTCATTGAAAGGGGCAACACAGGTGGAGAAGGTAGTCAAGAAGGCATACGGCATGCTTGCCTTCATTGGCCGGGGCATTGAGTATAAGAATTGGCAAGTCATGTTGCAGCTGTATAGAACCTTAGTTAGGCCACACTTGGAGTATAGTGTTCAATTCTGGTCACCACACTACCAGAAGGATGTGGAGGCTTTAGAGAGGGTGCTGAAGAGATTTACCAGAATGTTGCCTGGTATGGAGGGCATTAGCTATGAGGAGCGGTTGAATAAACTCAGTTTGTTCTCACTGGAACGGCGGAGGTTGAGGGGAGACCTGATAGAGGTCTACAAAATTATGAGGGGCATAGACAGAGTGGATAGTCAGGTAGAGGGGTCAATTACTAGGGGGCATAGGTTTAAGGTGCGAGGGGGCAAGGTTTAGAGTAGATGTACGAGGCAAGTTTTTTACGCAGAGGGTAGTGGGTGCCTGGAACTTGCTACCAGAGGAGGTGGTGGAAGCAGGGACGATAGTGACATTTAAGGGGTACCTTGACAAATACATGAATAGGATGGGAATAGAGGGATACGGACCCAGGAAGTGTAGAAGATTGTAGTTTAGTCGGGCAGCATGGTCGGCACGGGCTTGGAGGGCCGAAGGGTCTGTTCCTGTGCTGTACTTTTCTTTGTTCAGAGGGTGGTGAATCTGTGGAACTCTTTGCCGCAGAAGGCTGTGGAGGCCAATTCACTGAGTGTGTTAAGAGATAGATAGGTTCTTGATCAATATGGGGATCAGGGGTTATGGGGAGAAGGCAGGAGAATGGGGGTGAGAAAATATCAGCCATGATTGAATGGCGGAGCAGACTCGATGGGCCGAGTGGCCTAATTCTGCTCCCATGTCTTATGGTCTAATGGATTGCTTACGACGCGAGGTCCGTCTCCGAGGGGGGAGGGGAGAATGTGGGACTCCCACTGAGAGTCAGGCGGCACGGTCGCACAGAGAACACTGAGCGGAGTCCGAACGTGCTCCCCCGTGCCTGCATGGGTTTCCTCCGGGTGCTCCGGTTTCCTCCCACAGTCCAAAGATGTGCAGGTTAGGTGGATTGGCCGTGCTAAATTGTCCCTTCGTGTCCAAAGATGTGCAGGTAGGTGGATTGGCCGTGATAAATTGTCCCTTGGTGTCCTAAGATGTGCAGGTTAGGTGGATTGGCCGTGCTAAATTGTCCCTTAGTGTCCGAAGATATACAGGTTAGGTGGATTGGCCGTGCTTAATTGTCCCTTAGTGTCCGAAGATATACAGGTTAGGTGGATTGGCCGTGCTAAATTGTCCCTTAGTGTCCAAAGATGTGCGGGTTAGGTGGTTTGGCCGTGCTAAATTGTCCCTTAGTGTCCAAAGATGTGCAGGTTGGGTGGATTGGCCGTGCTAAATTGTCCCTTAGTGTCTGAAGATATACAGGTTAGGTGGATTGCCGTGCTAAATTGTCCCTTAGTGTCCGAAGATATACAGGTTAGGTGGATTGGCCGTGCTAAATTGTCCCTTAGTGTCCAGATGTGCAGGTTAGGTGGATTGGCCGTGCTAATTTGCCCTTGGTGTCTAGAAAGATTAGGTGGGGTTACGGGGATAGGGTGGAGCTGTGGTCTTTAATAGGGTGCTCTTTCAAGGGGCCAGTGCAGACTCGATGGACCCCGAGTCTGTGCCGCTGTGAAGCAACAGTGCTAACCACTGTCCTACCATGCCGCCTATGTGGGACTCGCACCGGGAGTTTGGAAAGACGACCGATGTGCCGTGTATAAACTGGAAAAATCATTTTATTCCCATTTGAGATTCCCGCTCGCTCGCGTACAGTCCGATGTAGCCCTCGGTGGTATAAGATCGTTATTTTAATATTTACGGAATTCCAGTTTCCCCCACTCTCTCTCTCCCCCTCCCAAACCTCTTTCGTTCCCTCTCTCCAAACATTCCCTGATATGTCATTTAAAAAAAAAAATTTAGTCTTCCCAATTCTTTTTTTTTCCCAATGAAGGCGCAATTTAGCGTGGCCAATCCACCTACCCTGCACATCTTTTGGGTTGTGGGGGGGGGGGGGGGGGGGCAAAACCCACGCAAACATGGGGAGGGTGGGCAAACTCCACACGGACGGTGTGACCCAGAGCCGGGAACGAACCCGGGTCGTCGGCGCCGTGAGGCAGCAGGGCTAACCCACTGCGCCACCGTGCTGCCCCTAAATGACAAAGATTGCCCCTCTCTCTCTCCCCCCCCCCCTCTCGCTCTCCCTCTCGCCCCCCCCCCCTCTCCAAACATTCCCTGATATTTTAATGACATGAATGCTGTTCTCTCTCTGTCGCTCCCCCTCCCTCCCAGCCTCTTCTCCGAGCAGACTCAGTTGAGGTCAGGCAGCACCAGCTCCCAGTCCTTGTCCATGTGGGTGTAAGTGTCGATGGTTTGCGCCTGAGAGGAGATGGTGCCGGGGGTAGCGCTGCTCTGGCTGGGGCTGCTCAACTCCGCTCTGCTGCTGCTGCTGCTGGTGGTGGTGGTCCGTGACACCCGGGAGCTCCTTGCCTCCCTCTCCAGGTCGCTCACGGTCACCAGGTCCCTGTCGCTCCTCTTGACGATGAACTCGTGGGGGTCGTAAGGCTCGTCCGAGGTCGTCTCGCCCGCCCCCGACTGTTCCTGGTACCCGAACTCCAGCTCACTGTCGCTGCTGGAGGGCGGAGAAAGATAGTTAGTGCTCCATTTCCTGAAGACATTCCTAAACATAGGGGGCAGAGTGGGTTAGCACTGCTGCCTCATGGCGCCAGGGACCCGACTTCGCTTCCAGCCTGGGGTGACTTGACTGTGTGGAGTTTGCATGTTCTCCCCGTGTCTGCGTGGGTTTCCTCCGGGCGCCGTTCACACTGGTGGGATCTTACTGTGCCTGCCAACGGCACCCCCACCCACCAACCACGGGTTTCCCGGGGTATATAGATACACAGAAGCAGGCCCCCACCCACCAACCATGGGTTTCCCGGGGTACATAGATACACAGAAGCAGGTGATGCATGCAATAAGGGAATCTTGGTGATCATGGGTGATTTTCATCTTCACATAGATTGGGAAAATCAAATTAGCCACAATGCCGTAGAGGAGGAATTCCTGGAGTGCATACGGGACGGTTTTCTTGACCAATATGTGGAGGAACCAACTCGCGAGGAGGCCATCTTGGACTGGGTACTGTGTAATGAGAAGGGAATCATTGCCAATCTGGCTGTGCGAGACACCTTGGGGAAGAGCGACCATAACATGGTAGAATTTTTTATCAAGATGGAGAGTGAAGTAGTTGATGCGGAGACTAGGATGCTGAATCTTAATAAAGGAAACTACGAAGAAATGAGGTGGGAGTTGAACTTGAAAGATTGGGGAGAGTTACTTAAAGGGATGACAGTGGATGGGCAATGGGAAACATTCAAGGAACGCATGGGGGAACTACAGCAACTGTTCATTCCTGTCTGGGTAAGAGGGCCAATCCATGGCCTACAAAGACAATTAGAAATAGTTTTTAAAAATAAATTAAGAGTACCCAATTAATTTTTTCCAATTAAGGGGCAATTTTGGCCAATCCACCTACCCTGCACATCTTTGGGCTGTGGGGGGCGAAACCCACGCAGGCGCGGGGAGAATGTGCAAACTCCACACGGACAGTGACCCAGAGCCGGGATCGAACCTGGGACCCCGGCGCCATGAGGCAACAGGGCTAACCCACTGCGCCACCGTGCTGCCCAGAAATTAGAAATAGTAGCCGATCCAAGGAAAAAGCATACAGATTGGCCAAGAAAAATAATACGGCTGAGGATTAGAATTCAACAAAGAAGGACCAAGGGATGGATTAAGAAGGGGAAAATACAGTATGAAAGTAAGCTTGCAGCGAACATAAAGACTGACACTAAGAGTTTCTATTGATATGTGAAGAGAAAGAGATTGGTAAAGAGAAATGTAGGCCTCCTACAGACAGAAATGGGGAATGCATAATAAGGAACAAAGAAATGGCTGAGCAATTGAGTACATACTTTGGTTCTGTCTTCACAAATGAGAACACAAATCAGAGACCAGAAATGTTGGAGAATGAAAAGTTTAGCGAGAGGGAAGAACTGGGGGAGATCAATATTAATAGAGAAATGGAGCTGGAAAAATTGATGGGATTGAAGGGGGATAAATCCCCAGGGCCTGAGAATCTGCATCCCAGAGTGCTTGCTCTCGAGGGAGTGCGGCGAAGGTTCACCAGACTGATTCCAGAGATGGCGGGACTGACGTACGAGGAGAGATTGACTAGGTTGGGATTGTTCTCGGAGTTCAGAAGAATGAGGGGGGGGGGGGGGGGGGATCTCAGAGATTTATAAACTGCAGCTGGAGAAACTCAAAAGGGACGGATTCCCTCTTCAAGAGGGCAATAAGATTATCCAGAGATCACACTGAATGTGTCTTCTGCATGTCAGACATTCCATATAATTGGCAGAGCATTCCCAGAAGCTGTGCTTGTCAAATAAATGTCTTTCCATATTAGTCATATTGGCCTTTGGAAATAAAATCAATCCCTGTGGAGACTCACCGTGGCTGAAACCTAAAATGGGGGAGGTCAGAAGAAACAACAAAATACTTCAGTTAAAAGTACAAAAAGTGCATTTGAATCTGAACAGCAGAGGTGAATTAATAAGCACTCACTTAACATTGAAAATCAAATTAAAAGCTTTCTATTGGCTTATTAAGAACAAGCTCAGTTCTGGTTGGTTGCAAGGGGCGGAGGTTGAGGGGCGACCTGATAGAGGTCTACAAAATTATGAGGTCTACAAAATTATGAGGGGCATAGACAGAGTGGATAGTCAGAGGCTTTTCCCCAGGGTAGAGGGGTCAATTACTAGGGCGCATAGGTTTAAGGTGCGAGGGGCAAGGTTTAGAGGAGATGTACGAGGCAAGTTTTTTACGCAGAGGGTAGTGGGTGCCTGGAACTCGCTGCGTGAAGAGGTGGTGGAAGCAGGGACGATAGTGACATTTAAGGGGCATCTTGACAAATACATGAATAGGATGGGAATAGAGGACCACGGACCCAGGAAGTGTAGAAGATTTTAGTTTAGACGGGCAGCATGGTCGGCACGGGCTTGGAGGGCCGAAGGGCCTGTTCCTGTGCTGTACTTTTCTTTGTTCTTGTTCTATAAAATTCTAACAGGACTGGACAGGGTAGATGCAGGGAAGATGTTCCCAATGGTGGGTGTGTCCAGAACCAGGGGTCACAGCCTGAGGATTCAGGGCAAACCACTTCGGACAGAGATAAGGAGACATTTCTTCATCCAAAGAGTGGTGAGCCTGTGGAACTCATTACCACAGGAAGTTGTTGATGCTAAAACATTGAATATGTTCAAGAGGCGGCTGGAGAGCACTTGGGGGGGGGGGGGGGGGGAACAGGATTAGGCTATTGAGTTGGATGATCAGCCATGATGGTGATGAATGGCGGAGCAGGCTCGAAGGGCCAAAAGGCCTCCTGCTCCTATCTTCTATGTATCTCTGGTTCGACTGGGCCTCTATTCGCCGGAGCTTAGGTCAAGAGGACATCTGATTGAAAAATTCTGACAGGGCCTGGGACAGACTGGAGGCCGGAAGGATGTTTTCCCAGGTCGGGGAATCTCGGGATGCGGGGTGGACCATTTGGGATTGAGGTGAGGAAAAATGGGCAGGATTCTCCGCCCCACTGCGCCCCAGTTCTGTCTCGCCCCGCTGTCGGGGCGCTCCGTTAACGCCGGTTGGTCAATGGGGTTTCCCATTGTGGGGCAGCCCCACGCCGTCGGGAACTGCCGGCAAAAAGGAGCATCCCGCCCAACATCTTCGCTCGAGGGGTGGCGAGCCTGTGGAATTCTCCACCACAGAAAGCTGCGGAGGCCAATCACGGAATGCGTGCAAGAAAGAGATGGATAATTATGGCATTGAGGAGGACGGGGGGGGGGGGGGGGGTGGGGGAAGCGGTAACAGGGCATCGAGACAGCGGGTCAGCCGCGATCACACTGAATGGCGGAGCAGGCTCGAAGGGCCGAGTGGCTTTACTCCTCCCCTCGTTTCTATTCAACCCAACTCGACGCCCGAGTCTACCCGGCCTCTCTGAGGGTGTCCTGCCTCCCCTGCGAGATTCCTGAGGTACCTTTTCACGCTCTGGCGCTCGGAGGTTGCGGATTCCAGGTCACTGGGTAGGCCCGGGGCCTTCCGCTTGCCCGGCCTCCCGGCCGCCTCGCCCAGCCTCTTGCGCCTGAAGAGGGCCCTCAGCGCCGCGTCCTTCTCCTCGGTGACGCCCAGGTCCTTGTAGAGCGCCGCCCTGATCTTCTCCTTCAGGACGGTGCGCAGCGCCTTCCGCTCCTCCTTGGCCTTGTCCTGTCGGCTCTTCATGCTTTCCAGCGCGCTGATCCACAGCTTGACTTTCCCGGAGTCGCTGGAATCCCTGTCGGGGTTGGGTGGGGAGTAGGCGGGGGGGGGGAGAGACATTCTCAAGGTCAAATACAAGGGAGAAAACAGAGCTCAACATTTCTCCATCGCCTTTCGTACTGTCTGGGCCAGGGTTTAGAAAACTCCAAAGTATATCGTGGAGTTCACCTGACTTACAACTGTTTATTTATTTTGGTTATGGGGAGGACAAGGGCCTACCTTTCAGGTGTTATTCAACAGAGGCCTTCAGCACTATTAATCATAAACAGTTTATTCTCTGAATTTAGTTAACATTTTTATAAACACACACAGTAAGCATTTTTATCAACTGCAAACATAAGTACCCCACACAGCTACAGTACTCTATATATAACCCTTCATAAATTCCCCCCCTTAACTGTTCCAATTTAATAACAAGATCCCAGAAACACCTTTTCAAAGATGTGGCCCCGCACACGGCACTCAGGACCTGGTCGGTAAGTTTTAAAGTGTTGGTGGACAAGGATAAGAGTGGTCCTCGGGTGAATGTGCTAAATTGGGGGAAGGCGAACGACAACAATGTTAGGCGGGAACTGAAGAACCTAGATTGGGGGCGGATGTTTAAGGGTAAATCAACATCTGACATGTGGGAGGCTTTCAAATCAGTCGAAAGGAATTCAGGACCGGCATGTTCCTGTGAGGAAGAAGGATAAATACGGCAATTTTCGGGAACCTTGGATAACGAGGGATATTGTAGGCCTCGAAAAAGAAAAATGAGGCATTTGTCAGGGCTAGAAGGCTGGGAACAGACGAAGCCTGTGTGGAATATAAGGAAAGTAGGAAGGAACTTAAGCAAGGAGTCAGGAGGGCGAAACGGGGTCACGAAAAGTCATTGGCAAATAGGGTTAAGGAAAATCCCAAGGCTTTTCTACACGTACATAAAAAGCAAGAGGGTAGCCAGGGAAAGGGTTGGGCCACTGAAAGACGGGAGGGAATCTATGTTTGGAGCCAGAGGAAATGGGCGAGGTACTAAATGAATACTTTGCATCAGTATTCATCAAAGTGAAGAAATTGGTAGATGTTGAGTCTGGAGAAGGGTGTGTAGATAGCCTGGGTCACATTGTGATCTAAAAAGACGACACGTTGGGAGTCTTGAAAAATATTAAGGTGGATAAGTCCCCGGGGCCTGATGGGATCTACCCCAGAATACTGAAGGAGGCTAGAGAGGAAATTGCTGGGGCCTTGACAGAAATATTTGGATCCTCGCTGTCTTCAGGTGATGTCCCGGAGGACTGAAGAATAGCCAATGTTGTTCCTTTGTTTAAGAAGGGTAGCAAGGATAATCCAGGGAACTACATGCCAGTGAACCTTACGTCAGTGGTAGGGAAATTACTGGAGAGAATTCTTCGAGACAGGATCTACTCCCATTTGGAAGCAAGTGGACGTATTGGCGAGAGGCAGCATGGTTTTGTGAAGGGGAGGTCGTGTCTCACTAACTTGATAGAGTTTTTCGAGGAGGTCACTAAGATGATTGATGCAGGTAGGGCAGTGGATTTTGTCTATATGGACTTCAGTAAGGCCTTTGACAAGGTCCCTCATGGCAGACTGATACAAAAGGTGAAGTCACACGGGATCAGGGGTGAGCTGGCAAGGTGGATACAGAACTGGCTAGGCCATAGAAGGCAGAGAGTAGCAATGGAAGGTGCTTTTCTGATTGGAGGGCTGTAACTAGTGGTGTTCCGCAGGGATCAGTGTTGAGACCGTTGCTGTTCGTAGTATATATAAATGATTTGGAGGAAAATGTAACTGGTCTGATTAGTAAGTTTGCAGATGACACAAAGGTTGGTGGAATTGTGGATAGCGATGAGGACTGTCAGAGGATACAGCAGGATTTAGATCGTTTGGAGGCTTGGGCGGAGAGATGGCAGGTGGAGTTTAATCCAGACAAATGTGAGGTAATGCATTTTGGAAGGTCCAATACAGGTAGGGAATATACAGTGAATGGTAGAACCCTCAAGAGTATTGACAGTCAGAGAGATCTAGGTGTACAGGTCCACAGATCACTGAAAGGGGCAACACAGGTGGAGAAGGTAGTCAAGAAGGCATACGGCATGCTTGCCTTCCTTGGCCGGGGCATTGAGTATAAAAATTGGCAAGTCATGTTGCAGCTGTGTAGAACCTTAGTTAGGCCACACTTGGAGTATAGTGTTCAATTCTGGTCGCCACACTACCAGAAGGATGTGGAGGCTTTAGAGAGGGTGCAGAAGAGATTTACCAGGATGTTGCCTGGTATGGAGGGCATTATGAGGAGAGGTTGAATAAACTCGGTTTGTTCTCACTGGAACGACGGAGGTTGAGGGACGACCTGATAGAGGTCTACAAAATTATGAGGGACATAGACAGAGTGGATAGTCAGAGGCTTTTTCCCAGGGTAGAGGGGTCAATTACTAGGGAGGCATAGGTTTAAGGTGCGAGGGGCAAGGTTTAGAGGAGATGTACGAGGCAGTTTTTTTTTTTACAGAGGGTAGTGGGTGCCTGGAACTCGCTGCGTGAGGAGGTGGTGGAAGCAGGGACGATAGTGATATTTAAGGGGCATCTTGTCAAATACATGAATAGGATGGGAATAGAGGGATATGGACCCCGGAAGTGTAGAAGATTTAAGTTTAGGTAGGCAGCATGGTCGACACGGGCTTGGAGGGCCGAAGGGCCTGTTCCTGTGCTGTACTTTTCTTTGTTCTTTGCTCTTGGTTTGGATGCTCTCATGTCCTCTCCAAAACAGCAGCTTTGAATTTCTTCCAGTAAACAGTTATTTATTTTCAAGTTATTAAGTGATCTGGATGCAGCTTTTAAAATGCAGAGAGAGAGGGACAAGACAAGATTTCTCTATCTGAGTCTAGCAGCCACATGTGAAAACGAAAGCAAAAAAGCACAGAGCCTCCAAAACAAGCCCAAACCAAAACGAAAGTAAAATCCAGAGCCACAGCCCAGCTCCACCCACACAATGACATCACTGAAGCTATTTGATAAGACAAAACATTTCTTATAGGGACACTCCCATGGACAGTACACACATTAGGAACAGGAGTCATGCCCCTCGGGCACCTTCGACAGTGTGGCACTCCCTCTCAGGGTGGGTCACGCGCTGGAATCAATCGATGGCCAAGGGAAAAGACATCTCGAAAGAGGCGGGAAGGCATGGTGTGGACAGTTACGGGAGGAGAGGGAGCGCGGCCAGAGGAGACCCACGTGTCGGAGCCCAGTGTGTACTTACACTTCTTCATCGATGTCTCCCTGGTACGCCAAGGGGCCCATGCATATGGAGCAGATGTTGTTCATGTGTTGGTAACAGTCCGTGCAGTAGAAACCTAATGGGGAACAAGGGCAGGTTGAAACACACCACCACCTGCAAGTTCCCCTCCGAGCCGCTCGCCATCCCGACTCGGAAATATACCGGCCGTTCCTTCGCTGTCGCTGGTGTTATGGGCCAGGATTTAGAAACTCCAAAGTATATTATGGAGTTCACCTGCCTTGTAACTTGTTCTTGAATTTGGCTAGGGTGAGCACAAACGCCTACCCTTCAGGTATTATTCAACAGTCTGCCTAGCCACTTTAATCAAAAACAAGCTTTAGTCTAAGGATTTTAGTGAACATTTGTATAAACACACACAGCAAGAATATTTATCAATTACAAACATAAAGGCCCCACCCAGCTACAGTAATCTATGTATAACACTTAATGAATTCCCTCTTAACTGTTCCAATTCAAAAACAAAATTCCATAAACCAAAGCCCCCTTTTCAAGGGCGTGACCTACTTGAATAAGCCAGGCTTTCCCTGAGATTCTGACCCCGTCTTACCAGCAGGTTAAAACCCTTCCAGAAAGCAAACTATACCTTTTAAGTTACCAAAACAGCAGGTCGTTATAATCAATGGTTTTGTTCTTGGAATAACTATTTTGAATGAAAATAGAGAAACAGGCGAGTTGAGTTCTCTGTCTGAGTCCACAGCAGCCAAATGTGAACGCAAAACCCAAAAAACAGTTCACAGAGCCACAGCCCAGCTCCGCCCACTCAATGCCATCACTGAAGCCATGTGATAAGACAAAAACCTCTCTGAAAGAGACACTCACATGACACTGGGTCAAAATCCCGGAACTCCCTCCCGAACAGCGCTGTGGATGCACCTACACCACACGGGACTGCAGCGGGTTCAAGATGGCGACTCACCCACCACCTTCTCAAGGGGCAATTAGGGATGGGCAGCAAATGCTGGGGCCGGCCAGTGAGGTCCCATGAAGCAGTTAGGAAAGAAATGATGGGAGTTATAATGGGGACTCCAAGATGGTGGGACTGGCTGAAATGGCCTCCTCCTGTCACACGTGGGAACATGAGAATGAACCCTTTGAATGAAGACCCGCCTCACTTCTGTTTGAAATCTGCCACCCCTTCGGCCTAAAACTAGGGCCTCTCGTTCTAGAATGTTCAACAAGGAGAGACATCCGCCTACCTCTATCCTCTCAATCCCCTTTCACATTGTACATCCTGCAACTGGCTCCAAAGGTGTGAATAATGTCAATCACCTTTTTGTGATGTTCCCGCGGAGTCAGGGTGGCAGAATCGAGCCTCCGCCATCAACATTCAACCCAATTAAATGACCTAATTGATGCCAGTTGAAGGGTCACTGATACCTTTACACCCGGGGGTGATACAGGGGACGAAGAGATCATGATCTTCATCTTCGGCGATCTTCCCGCACGCCATGCAGTATTCCTGGGACAAGCCAGCAAAGGCGGCGATCCAAGCAAACACCTTAAACCTGAAAGTAGACCCACACGTAAAGCAGGTGATCGACTAATGAGTCCACTGCCGAGTGAGCTGACGGAGTTCTGGAGTCAGTACTGAGGGAGCGCCGCACTGTGGGAGGGTCAGTATTGAGGGAGCGCCGCACTGTCGGAGGGTCAGTACTGAGGGAGCGCCGCACTGTCAGAGGGTCAGTACTGAGGGAGCCGCACTGTCGGAGGGTCAGTGCTGAGGGAGCGCCGCACTGTCGGAGGGTCAGTACTGAGGGAGCGCCGCACTGTCGGAGGGTCAGTGCTGAGGGAGCGCCGCACTGTCGGAGGGTCAGTACTGAGGGAGCACCGCACTGTGGGAGGGTCAGTACTGAGGGAGTGCTGCACTGTCGGAGGGTCAGTACTGAGGGAGCGCCGCACTGTGGGAGGGTCAGTACTGAGGGAGCACCGCACTGTGGGAGGGTCAGTACTGAGGGAGTGCTGCACTGTCGGAGGGTCAGTACTGAGGGAGCGCCGCACTGGCGGAGGGTCAGTACTGAGGGAGCTCCGCACTGTGGGAGTGTCAGTACTGAGGGAGCGCCGCACTGTCGGAGGGTCAGTACTGAAGGAGCGCCGCACCGTCGGAGGGTCAGTACTGAGGGAGCTCCGCACTGTCGGAGGGTCAGTACTGAGGGAGCGCCGCACTGTGGGAGGGTCAGTACTGAGGGAGCGCCGCACTGTCGGAGGGTCAGTACTGAGGGAGCGCCGCACTGTCGGAAGGTCAGTACTGAGGGAGCGCCGCACTGTCGGTGGGTCAGTACTGAGGGAGCACCGCACTGTGGGAGGGTCAGTACTGAGGGAGCGCCGCACTGTGGGAGGGTCAGTACTGAGGAAGCGCTGCACTGTGGGAGGGTCAGTACTGAGGGAGCGCCGCACTGTCGGAGGGTCAGTACTGAAGGAGCGCCGCACTGTCGGAGGGTCAGTACTGAGGGAGCTCCGCACTGTCGGAGGGTCAGTACTGAGGGAGCGCAGCACTGTGGGTGGGTCAGTACTGAGGGAGCGCCGCACTGTCGGAGGGTCAGTACTGAGGGAGCGGCGCACTGTCGGAGGGTCAGTACTGAGGGAGCGCCGCACTGTCGGAGGGTCAGCACTGAGGGAGCTCCGCACTGTGGGAGGGTCAGTACTGAGGGAGCGCCGCACTGTGGGAGGGTCAGTACTGAGGGAGCGCTGCACTGTGGGAGGGTCAGTACTGAGGAAGCGCCGCACTGTGGGAGGGTCAGTACTGAGGGAGCGCCGCACTGTCGCAGGGTCAGTACTGAAGGAGCGCCGCACTGTCGGAGGGTCAGTACTGAGGGAGCTCCACACTGTCGGAGGGTCAGTACTGAGGGAGCGCAGCACTGTGGGTGGGTCAGTACTGAGGGAGCGCCGCACTGTCGGAGGGTCAGTACTGAGGGAGCGGCGCACTGTCGGAGGGTCAGTACTGAGGGAGCGCCGCACTGTGGGAGGGTCAGTACTGAGGGAGCGGCGCACTGTGGGAGGGTCAGTACTGAGTGAGCACCGCACTGTCGGAGGTTCAGTGCTGAGGGAATGCAGCACTGTGGGAGGGTCAGTACTGAGGGAGCGCCGCACTGTGGGAGGGTCAGTACTGAGGGAGCGCCGCACTGTCAGAGGGTCAGTACTGAGGGAGCGCCGCACTGTCGGAGGTCAGTACTGAGGGGGCGCTGCACTGTCGGAGGGTCAGTGCTGAGGGAGTACCGCACTGTCCAAGGGTCAGTACTAAAGGAGTGGAAGGGTCAGTACTGAGGGAGCCACACTGTCGGAGTGTCAGTACTGAGGGAGTGCCGCACTGTCGGAGGGTCAGTACTGAGGGAGCGCCGCACTGTCAGAGGGTCATTGCTGAGGGAGCGGCACACTGTCAGAGGGTCAGTACTGAGGGAATGTCGCACTGTCAGAGGTTCATTACTGAGGGAGCGCCGCACTGTGGGAGGGTCAGTACTGAGGGAGCGCCGCACTGTCGGAGGGTCAGTACAGAGGGAGCGGCGCACTGTCGGAGGGTCAGTACTGAGGGAGAGCCGTACTGTGGGAGGGTCAGTACTGAGGGAGCGCCGCACGGTCAGAGGGTCAGTACTGAGGGAGCGCCGCATTGTCGGAGGGTCAGTACTGAGGGAGTGCCGCACTGTGGGAGGGTCAGTACTGAGGGTGAGCCACACTGTCGGAGGGTCAGTACTGAGGGAACGCCGCACTGTCAGAGGGTCAGTACTGAGGGTGAGCCACACTGTGGGAGGTCAGTACTGAGGGAGCGCCACACTGTCGGAGGGTCAGTACTGAGGGAGCGCCGCACTGATGGAGGGTCAGTACTGAGGGAGCGCCGCACTGTCGGAGGGTCAGTACTGAGGGAGCGCCGCACTGTGGGAGGGTCAGTACTGAGGGAGCGCCGCACTGTGGGAGGATCAGTACTGAGGGAGTGCCGCACTGTCGGAGAGACAGTACTGAGGGAGCACCACACTGTGGGAGGATCAGTACTGAGGGAGCACCGCACTGTCGTAGGTTCAGTGCTGAGGGAGCGCCGCACTGTGGGAGGGTCAATACTGAGGGAGCGCCTCACTGTCGGAGGGTCAGTACTGAGGGAGCGCCTCACTGTCGGAGGGTCAGTACTGAGGGGGTACCGCACTGTCGGAGCGTCAGTACTGAGGGAGCACCGCTCTGTGGGAGCGTCAGTACTGAGGGAGCGCCGCACTGTGGGAGGGTCAGTACTGTGGGAGTGCCGCACTGTCGGAGGGTCAGTACTGAGGGAGCGCCGCAATGTCGGAGGTTCAGTCGTGAGGGATCGCCACACTGTCGGAGGGTCAGTACTGAGGGAGCCCTGCACTGTCGGAGGTTCAGTCCTGAGGGAGTGCCGCACTGTCGGAGGTTCAGTCCTGAGGGAGGGCCGCACTGTCGGAGGTTCAGTCCTGAGGGAGCGCTGGTTTGGGGGAGACCATTACTAGGGGCCGTCAATACGCGACACCAATAAATCCATTGGGGGATTCAGAAGAAATGTCTTTATCCAGAGAGTGGGGAGAATGTGGGACTCGCTCCCACGGGGAGAATGTGGGACTCGCTCCCACGGGGAGAATGTGGGGCTCGCTCCCATGGGGAAAATGTGGGACTCGCTCCCACAGTGAGTGGGGGAGAATGCGGGACTTGCTCCCACAGGGAGTGGGGGAGAATGTGGGACTCGCTCCCACAGGGAGTGTGGCAGAATGTGGGACTCGCTACCACAGGGATTGGGGGAGAATGTGGGACTCGTTCCCACGGGGGAGTGGGGGAGAATGTGTGACTCGCTCCCACAGGGAGTGGGGAGAATGTGGGACTCGCTCCCACGGGGAGTGGTGGAGAATGTGGGACTCGCTCCCACAGGGAGTGGGGGAGAATGTGGGACTCGCTCCCACAGGGATTGGGGTGAATGTGGGACTCGCTCCCACAGGGGAGTGGGGAGAATGTGGGACTCGCTCCCACAGGGAGTGGGGAGAATGTGTGACTCGCTCCCACAGGGAGTTGGGGAGAATGTGGGACTCGCTCCCACAGGGGGTGGGGGAGAATGTGGGACTTGCTCCCACAGGGAGTGGGGAGAATGTGGGACTCGCTCCCACGGGGAGAATGTGGGATTCGCTCCCACAGGGAGTGGGGAGAATGTGGGACTCGCTCGCACAGGGAGTGGGGGAGAATGTGGGACTCGCTCCCACAGGGAGTGGGGGAGAATGTGGGACTCGCTCCCACAGGGGAGTGGGGGGAATGTGGGACTCGCTCCCACAGGGAGTGGGGGAGAATGTGGGACTCGCTCCCACGGGGAGTGGGGAGAATGTGGGACTCGCTCCCACAGGGAGTGGGGAGAACTTGGGACTCGCTCTCACGGGGAGTGGGGGAGAATGTGGGACTCGCTCTCACAGAGAGTGGGGCAGAATGTGGGACTCGTTCCCACAGGGGAGTGGGGGAGAATGTGGGACTCGCTCCCGCGGGGAGTGGGGGAGAATGTGGGACTCGCTCCCACGGGAAGTGGGGAGAATGTGGGACTCGCTCTCACGGGGAGTGGGGGAGAATGTGGGACTCTCTCTCACAGGGGAGTGGGGAGAAAGTGGGACTCGCTCCCACAGGGGAGTGGGGAGAATGTGGGACTCGCACCCACAGGGGAGTGGGGGAGAATGTGGGACGCACTCCCACAGGGAGTGGGGGAGAATGTGGGACTCGCTCCCACGGGGAGTGGGGGAGAATGTGGGACTCGCTCCCACAGGGATTGGGGGAGAATGTGGGACTCGCTCCCACAGGGAGTGGGGAGAATGTGGGACTCGCTCCCAGAGGGGAGTGGGGAGAATGTGGGACTCGCTCCCACGGGGGTGGGGAGAATGTGGGACTCGCTCCCACAGGGAGTGGGGGAGAATGTGGGACTCGCTCCCACAGGGAGTGGGGAGAATGTGGAACTCGCTCCCACAGTGGAGTGGGGAGAATGTGGGACTCACCCCCACAGGGAGTGGGGAGAATGTGGAACTCGCTCCCACAGGGAGTGGGGAGAATGTGGGACTCTCTCTCACAGGGAGTGGGGGGGGAATGTGGGACTCGCTCCCACAGGGGAGTGGGGGAGAATGTGGGACTCGCTCCCACAGGGGAGTGGGGAGAATGTGGGACTCACTCCCACAGGGGAGTGGGGAGAATGTGGGACTCGCTCCCACAGGGGAGTGGGGAGAATGTGGGACTCGCTCCCACAGGGAGTGGGGGGGAATGTGGAACTCACTCCCACAGGGGTGGGGAGAATGTGGGACTCGCTCCCACAGGGAGTGGGGGAGAATGTGGGACTCGCTCCCACAGGGAGTCGGGAGAATGTGGAACTCGCTCCCACAGGGGAGTGGGGGAGAATGTGGGACTCGCTCCCACAGGGGAGTGGGGGGAGAATGTGGGACTCCCTCCCACAGGGAGTGAGGGAGAATGTGGGACTCGCTCCCACGGGGAGTGGGGGAGAAAGTGGGACTCGCTCCCACGGGGGAGTGGGGAGAATGTGGGACTCACTCCCACGGGGGAGTGGGGAGAATGTGGGACTCCCTCCCACTGGGGAGTGAGGGAGAATGTGGGACTCGCTCCCACAGGGAGTGGGGAGAATGTGGGACTCGCTCCCACGGGGAGAATGTGGGACTCCCTCCCACTGGGGAGTGAGGGAGAATGTGGGACTCGCTCCCACTGGGGAGTGGTCAAGAGGAACGGCAGAGATATAGTGAAGAGGGGGGAGGAATGCTGCATAAACACATGCGGTGGAGAGGAATAGACGGATATGGTGATGGGGAGGGGGGAACGAGATGAAGAGAGCGATTGGGTGGAAGGTCGGGCGGAGCAGGAACCCCAGCATGAATCAGAGGGGTGACCGAGACTGACCGTGAGGCGAGGACGAGAATGATGCTGGTGTGGCCAGCGTCGGTGGAGTTCTTCTGCACCGTTCTGAGGAGGGCTTTCACCAGGGACGTGCGTTTCGACGTGATCTGGTTGTACAGATAGATAATCCGTTCCTGACGGGGACCAAGACAAAAGAGACTCAGATGACAAAACTTTGTGCCCGTCCTCCCCGATCACGGAGCCCACCTCCTGCTCCTCCTCCCGGCCCTGACAGAAGCCCCCCCCCCCCCCCCCCCCGGCCAGCGCACTACTGTCAGCAAACTCTGGCGATGTTAGACACTTTCCGCCCCCCCCCCACCCTCTCATTCAGCGGCCGGGGCGCCCGCTACCCAATTCTTAAAAGCACAAGGGAACGGCGCCGTCGGGAACTCAGCCCCCCGCAGGCGGAGAATCGCGGAGGCCCCCGGAGATTTCCCGGGTCGGGCCCGCTGATGACATGCAAGCGGTGGTTACCGAACGTGCGAAGCGTCACGCGTGTTCGCCGCCCAGGCACTGGAGGATTGCGATTTGCCGTCAGGCCGCCGCGATCTCGCCGCCGAAAACCTGTTCTCCGCCCAACCGCCCCTCCGGATTCCGCCCCGCGGGGCGGGGGGGGGGGGGGGGGGGGATCTTGCCCCAGGTTTAAACCCATTGCGTTCAATCGTGGTCTCTGCCCGCCCCCTGGTGGTTGCCAGTGATCCCGCAGCCACTCCTGCAAGCGGGGCAAGAGGTGGGGGTGGGGGGGAACATCCCTGTGCGCGGGTATGAGGGGGGGCCGAGGGGGGAGGGCGGGCGCCGGGGTGGGGGGGGCAACCTCCGATCCTGTTGGAGGTCAGCCGAGTCTCGCTCACCTGCTCCCTGGATGGGTAATAGACAGAGCAGACGTATCTTCGCAGTCGGGATATGTAGCATCCAAACAGGACAATGAAGAACGTCATTCCATATAGAACACCTGCCAGGGAATCCAAACACGGGGACTGACTCCGTGATCAACTAAATCATTACAACCACAGTGAGTGAGCACTCAAAGGTTCAGAGAGAGAGTCAGTGTAGATATCCGAGAGAGCCAGTATAGAATTTAGAGAGAGTATAGATTTCAGAGTCATTACAGATTTCAGAGAGAGTCAGTGTAGATATCCGAGAGAGCCAGCATAGAATTTAGAGAGTCAGTATAGATTTCAGAGTCAGTATAGATTTCAGAGTCAGTGTAGATTTCAGAGAGAGTCAGTGTAGATATCCGAGAGAGGCAGTGTAGATTTCAGAGAGAGTCAGTGTAGATATCCGAGAGAGGCAGTGTAGATTTCAGAGAGAGTCAGTGTAGATATCCGAGAGAGGCAGTATAGAATTTAGAGAGAGTCAGTATAGATTTCAGAGTCAGTGTAGATTTCAGAGAGAGTCAGTGTAGATTTCAGAGAGAGTCAGTGTAGATTTCAGAGAGAGTCAGTGTAGATATCCGAGAGAGGCAGTATAGAATTTAGAGAGAGTCAGTATAGATTTCAGAGTCAGTGTAGATTTCAGAGAGAGTCAGTGTAGATTTCAGAGAGAGTCAGTGTAGATTTCAGAGAGAGTCAGTGTAGATATCCGAGAGAGGCAGTATAGAATTTAGAGAGAGTTAGTATAGATTTCAGAGTCAGTGTAGATTTCAGAGAGAGTCAGTGTAGATTTCCGAGAGAGGCAGTATAGAATTTAGAGAGAGTCAGTATAGATTTCAGAGTCAGTGTAGATTTCAGAGAGAGTCAGTGTAGATTTCAGAGAGAGTCAGTGTAGATTTCCGAGAGAGGCAGTATAGAATTTAGAGAGAGTCAGTATAGATTTCAGAGTCAGTATAGATTTCAGAGAGAGTCAGTGTAGATTTCCGAGAGAGGCAGTATAGAATTTAGAGAGTTAGTATAGATTTCAGAGAGAATCAGTATAGATTTCAGAGAGAATCCGTATAGATTTCAGAGTCAGTATAGATTTCAGAGTCAGTACAGATGTCAGAGAGAGTCAGTAAAGATTTCAGAGAGTCAGTATAGATTTCAGAGAGAATCAGTATAGATTTCAGAGACAGTCAGTATAGATTTCAGAGACAGTCAGTATAGATTTCAGGGAGTCAGTATAGGTTTCAGAGAGAGTCAGTATAGATTTCAGAGAGACTCATAGAATTTGGAGAGAATCAGTATAGATTTCAGAGGGAATGAGTATAGATTTCAGAGACTCAGTATAGATGTCAGACTCAGTATAGATTTCAGAGAGAGTCAGTATAGATGTCAGAGACAGTCAGTATAGATGTCAGAGAGTCAGTATAGATTTCAGACTCAGTATAGATTTCAGAGAGAGTCTATAGAATTTAGAGAGAATCAGTATAGATTTCAGAGGGAACAGTATAGATTTCAGAGACTCAGTATAGACGTCAGACTCAGTATAGATGTCAGAGAGTCAGTATAGATTTCAGAGAGTCAGTATAGATTTCAGAGAGTCAGCATAGATTTCAGAGACTCAGTATAGATTTCAGAGACTCAGTATAGATTTCAGAGACTCAGTATAGATTTCAGAGAGAGTCAGTATAGATTTCAGAGAGAGTCAGTATAGATTTCAGAGAGAGTCAGTATAGATTTCAGAGAGAATCAGTATATAATTCAGTATAGGGGCTGGTTTAGCACACTGGGCTAAACAGCTGGCTTGTAATGCAGAACAAGGTAATGCAGTAGCACGGGTTCAATTCCTGTACTAGCCTCACCGAACAGGCACCGGAATGTGGCGACCAAGGGCTTTTCACAGTAACATCATTGAAGACTATTTGTGACAAGAAGTGATTATTATTATCATTAGATTTCAGAGAGTCAGTGTAGATTTCAGAGAGTTGGTATAGAATTTAGAGAGTCAGTATAGATTTCGGAGACAGTATAGATTTCAGAGAGTGTCAGTATAGATTTCAGAGAGAGTCTGTATAGATTTCAGCATCAGTGTAAATTTCAAATATCAGTATGGATTTCAGAGAGTTCTTATAGATTTAAGATAGATCAGTATAGAACTCATAGAGAGGCAGTATAGATTTCTGAGAGAGTCAGTATAGATTTCAGATAGAGTCAGTATAGAATTCAGAGAGAGTCAGTATAGATTTCAGAGAGTTGGTATATTTTACAGAGAGAGCCAGTATAGATTACAGAGTCAGTATAGATTTCAGAGACACAGTGTAGTCTTCAGAGGGTTGGTATCGATCTCAGAGAGAGTTGGTATAGATTTCAGAGAGACGGTATAGAGTTCAGAGTCAGTATAGATTTCAGAGAGAGTCAGTATAGATTCCAGAGCGAGTCAGTATAGATTCCAGAGAGAGCAGCACGGTAGCATTGTGGATAGCACAAATGCTTCACAGCTCCAGGGTCCCAGGTTCGATTCCGGCTTGGGTCACTGTCTGTGCGGAGTCTGCACATCCTCCCCGTGTGTGCGTGGGTTTCCTCCGGGTGCTCCGGTTTCCTCCCACAGTCCAAAGATGTGCGGGTTAGGTGGATTGGCCATGCTAAATTGCCCTTAGTGTTCAAAATTGCCCTTAGTGTTGGGTGGGGTTACTGGGTTATGGGGATAGGGTGGAGGTGTGGACCTTGGGTAGGGTGCTCTTTCCAAGAGCCGGTGCAGACTCGATGGGCCGAATGGCCTCCTTCTGCACTGTAAATTCTATGATTCCAGAGCGAGTCAGTATAGATTTCAGAGTCAATATAGATTTCAGAGTCAGTATAGATTTCAGAGAGAGTCAGTATAGATTTCAGAGTCAGTATAGAATTCAGCGTGAGTCAGTATAGATTTCAGAGTCAGTATAGATTTAAGTCAGTATAGATTTCAGAGAGTCAGTATAGATTTCGGAGATAGTCAGTGTAGATTTCCGAGAGAGTCAGTATAGAATTCAGAGAGTCAGTATAAATTTTATAGAGAGTCAGTATAGATTTTAGAGAGAGTCAGTATATATTCCAGAGAGAGTCAGTATAGATTTCAGAGTGAGTCAGTATAGATTTCAGAGAGAGTCAGTATAGATTTCAGAGTCAGTGTAGATTTCAGAGAGAGTCAGTATAGATTTCAGAGAGAGTCAGTATAGATTTCAGAGAGAGTCAGTATATATTCCAGAGAGAGTCAGTATAGATTTCAGAGTCAGTGTAGATTTCAGAGAGAGTCAGTATAGATTTCAGAGACAGACAGTATAGATTTCAGAGAGAGTCAGTATAGATTTCAGAGTCAGTGTAGATTTCAGAGAGAGTCAGTATACATTTCAGAGAGAGTCAGTATAGATTTTAGAGAGAGTCAGTACAGATTTCAGAGTCAGTTTAGATTTCAGAGAGAGTCATTATAGATTTCAGAGAGAGTCTGTATAGATTTCAGAGAGAGTCTGTATAGATTTCAGAGAGTGTCATTATAGATATCAGAGAGAGCCAGTAAAGATTTCAGAGAGAGTCAGTATACATTTCAGAGAGAGCCAGTATCGATTTCAGAGTCAGTATCGACTTCAGGGAGAGTCATCATAGATTTCAGAGAGAGTCAGTATAGATTTCAGAGAGTGTCAGTATAGATTTCAGAGAGAGTCAGTAAAGATTTCAGAAAGAGTCAGTATACATTTCAGAGAGAGTCAGTATACATTTCAGAGAGAGCCAGTATAGATTTCAGAGTTAGTGTAGATTTCAGAGTCAGTATAGATTTCAGAGAGAATCAGTATAGATTTCAGAGTGAGTCAGTATAGATTTCAGAGTCAGTATTGATTTCAGAGAGAGTCAGTGTAGATTTCAGAGCCAATATAGATTTCAGAGACAGTATAGATTTCAGAGAGAGTCAGTGGAGGTTTAAGAGAAGTCAATATCGGTTTCAGAGTCCGTATAGATTTCAGAGTCAGTATAGATTTCAGAGAGCTTCAGTATAGATTTCAGAGAGAGTCCGTATAGATTTCAGAGTCAGTATAGATTTCAGAGAGAGTGAGTATATATTTCAGAGTTTGCATAGATTTCAGAGTCAGTATAGATTTCAGAGTCCGTATAGATTTCAGAGATAGCCAGTGCAGATTTCAGAGAGAGTCAGTATAGAATTCAGAGAGAGTCAGTATAGATTTCAGAGTCAGTATAGATTTCAGAGTCAGTATAGGTTTCAGTCAGTATAGATTTCAGAGAGTCAGTATAGATTTCAGAGATAGTCAGTGTAGATTTCAGAGAGAGTCAGTATAGAATTACGAGAGAGTCAGTATAGATTTTAGAGAGTCAGTATAGACTGCAGAGAGAGTCAGTATAGATTTCTGAGCGATTCAGTCTAGATTTCAGAGTCAGTATATATTCCAAAGAGAGTCAGTATAGATTTCAGAGAGAGTCAGTATAGATTTCAGAGAGAGTCAGTATAGATTTCAGAGTGAGTGTAGATTTCAGAGAGAGTCAGTAAACATTTCTGATAGTCAGTATAGATTTCAGAGATAGTCAGTATAGATTTCAGAGAGACTCAGTATAGATTTCAGAGAGAGTCAGTATAGATTTCAGAGTCAGTATTGATTTCAGAGAGAGTCAGTATAGATTTCAGAGCCAATATAGATTTCAGAGTCAGTATAGATTTCAGAGAGAGTCAGTGTAGGTTTCAGAGTCAATATAGATTTCAGAGTCAGTATAGATTTCAGAGAGAGTCAGTATAGATTTCAGAGAGAGTCTGTATAGATTTCAGGGAGAGTCACCATAGATTTCAGAGAGAGTCAGTATAGATTTCAGTGTCAGTGTAGATTTCAGAGAGAGTCAGTATATATTTCAGAGAGAGTCAGTATAGATTTCAGAGAGAGTAAATATAGATTTCAGAGAGAGTCAGTATAGATTTCAGTGTCAGTGTAGATTTCAGAGAGAGTCAGTATATATTTCAGAGAGAGTCAGTATAGATTTCAGAGAGAGTAAATATAGATTTCAGAGAGAGTCAGTATAGACTTCAGAGTCTGCATAGATTTCAGAGTCAGTATAGATTTCGGTCAGTATAGATTTTGGAGAGCGTCAGTATGGATTTCAGAGAGAGTCCATATAGATTTCAGAGTCAGTATAGATTTCTGTCAGTATAGATTGCAGAGAGAGTCAGTATAGATTTCAGAGCGAGTCAGTATAGATTTCAGAGTCAGTATAGATTTCTGTCAGTATAGATTTCAGAGAGAGTCAGTATATATTCCAGATAGAGTCAGTATAGATTTCAGAGAGAGTCAGTATAGATTTCAGAGTCAGTGTAGATTTCAGACAGTCAGTATACATTTCAGGGTGAGTCAGTATAGATTTCAGAGATAGTCAGTATAGATTTCAGAGAGAGTCACCATAGATTTTGGAGTCAGTATAGATTTCAGAGTGACTCAGTATAGATTTCAGAGAGAGTCAGTATAGATTTCAGAGTCAGTATAGATTTCAGAGAGTCAATATAGATCACAGAGAGAATCAGTATAGATTTCAGAGGGAGTCAGTATAGATTTCAGAGTCAGTATCGCTTTCAGAGAGAGACACTATAAGAGAGTCAGTGTGGGTTTCAGAGTCAGTATAGATTTCAGAGTGAGTCAGTGTACATTTCAGAGCGATTGAGTATAGATTTCAGAATCTGCATAGTGGAGTATACATTTCAGTCAGTATACATTTCAGTCAGTATAGATTTCAGAGAGTCAGTATAGATTTAAGAGAAGTCAGGATTGGTTTCAGTGTCAGTATAGATTTTAAGTCAGTATAGATTTCAGAGAGCGTCAGTATAGATTTCAGAGAGAGTCCATATAGATTTCAGAGTCTGTATAGATTTCAGAGTCAGTATAGACTTCAGTCAGTGTAGATTTCAGAGAGAGTCAGTCTAGAATTCAGAGAGAGTCAGTATAGACTTTAGAGAATCAGTATAGAATGCAGCGAGAGTCAGTATAGATTTCAGAGAGTCAGTATAGATTTCAGAGGGAGTCAGTATAGATTTCAGTGTCAGTATCGCTTTCAGAGAGAGTCACTATAGATTTCGGAGAGAGTCAGTGTGGGTTTCAGAGGCAGTATAGATTTCAGAGTGAGTCAGTGTATATTTCAGAGCGTGTCAGCATAGTTTTCAGAGTCAGTATAGATTACAGAGAGCGTCAGTATAGATTTCAGAGAGAGTCCATATAGATTTCAGTCAGTATAGATTTCAGAGAGAGTGAGTATAGACTTCAGAGTCTGCATAGATTTCAGAGTCAGTATAGATTTCAGAGTCCATATAGATTTCAGAGTCAGTATAGATTTCAGTCAGTATAGATTTCAGAGAGTCAGTATAGATTAAAGAGAAGTCAGTATTGGTTTCATAGTCAGTATAGATTTCAAGTCAGTATAGATTTCAGAGAGCGCCAGTATAGATTTCAGAGAGAGTCCATTTGGATTTCAGAGTCCGTATAGATTTCAGAGTCAGTATAGATTTCAGAGAGTCAGTATAGATTTCAGAGACAGTCAGTGTAGATTTCAGAGAGAGTCAGTATAGAATTCAGAGAGAATCAGTATAGTTTTTAGAGAGAGTCAGTATAGATTGCAGAGAGTCAGTATAGATTTCAGACAGAGTCAGTATAGATTTCAGAGAGAGTCAGTATAGATTTCAGAGAGAGTGTATCGATTTCAGAGAGAGTCAGTATAGATTTCAGAGAGAGTCAGTTTAGATTTCAGAGCATGTGAGTATAGATTTCAGAGAGAGCCAGTATAGAACATAGAACACAGGACACAGAACACACAATGCAGAAGGAGGCCATTCGGCCCATCGAGTCTGCACCGACCCACGTAAGCCCTCACTTCCACCCTATTCCCGTAACCCAATAACCCCTCCTAACCTTTTTGGTCATTAAGGGTAATTTATCATGGCCAATCTACCTAACCTGCACATCTTTGGACTGTGGGAGGAAACCGGAGCACCCGGAGGAAACCCACGCACACACGGGGAGAACGTGCAGACTCCGCACAGACAGTGACCCAGTGGAGAATTGAACCTGGGACCCTGGCGCTGTGAAGCCACAGTGCTATCCACTTGTGCTACCGTGCTGCCCTATAGATTTCAAAGAGAGTCAGTATAGATTTCTGAGTCAGTGTAGATTTCAGAGAGAGTCAGTATAGATTTCAGAGAGAATAGATTTCAGAGAGAGTCAGTATAGATTTCAGAGAGAGTCAGTATAGATTTCAGAGAGAGTCAGTATAGATTTCAGAGTCAGTGTAGATTTCAGAGAGAGTCAGTATAGATTTCAGAGAGAATAGATTTCAGAGAGAGTCAGTATAGATTTCAGAGAGAGTCAGTATAGATTTCAGAGAGAGTGACGATCTCCGTAGAGGGCGCGTTCTCCATTGACATATCCTGATGTAATGTTCTCACCAATCAGTGTGTAGATTTTGTAGTTTGGGGGTGATGGAATTATGGCACATTTCCTGGAAACCACGGTGATGTTTCCACTCTGAACAACGTCGAACGATGCTACCATGTTGCGGTAAATATCCGAGGTATATCCTGTTCCATTGATGGAGATTCCCAGTATCACCGGAGCTGAAGAAAATATGTTGTGCAGTTTGGAACTGATCTTGTGACCCAGTCCAGAGCTCGGAAACTTATATTTATAAAACAATTCATCACTTACTGAAACCCTCGAGGAACCCAATGTTATCAAAGAATACCCTACCTCTAATCTCATGCCCGTTGATTTTACACGCTAATCTCTTAGGTGAGTCTTCTGAAAGTCTAAATAAACCACATCTACTGGCTCCCCCTCATCAACCCTCCGAGTTACATCCTCAAAGAATTCCAGTGGATTTGACAAGCATGATTTTCACTTCATAAATCCATGCTGACGCTGTCCAATCCTGCCACTGTTTTGTATGGGGCTGGTTTAGCACAGTGGGCTAAACAGCTGGCTTGTAATGCAGAACAAGGCCAGCAGCGCGGGTTCAATTTCCGTACCGGCCTCCCCGAACAGTCACCGGAATGTGGCGACTAGGGGCTTTTCACAGTATCTTCCATTGAAGCCTACTTGTGACAATAAGCGATTTTCATTTCATTCACTAAGTAAACACTAGAGGGAGCACCAGAGATGTCATGACATGGCTGATGAACACATAGAATAGAACACGACCAATGGGCAGTCAAGGCACCCAGAGGTGACACTACCACAAGGGGGCATAACACAACCCATTTATAAGGACAGGGCACACATAGAACATAGAACATAGAAAATACAGCACAGAACAGGCCCTTCGGCCCACGATGTTGTGCCGAACCTTTGTCCTAGATTAATCATAGATTATCATTGCGTTTACAGTGCAGAAGGAGGCCATTCGGCCCCCTGAGTCTGCACAGGCTCTCGGAAAGAGCACCCTACCCAAGGTCAACACCTCCACCCTATCCCCATAACCCAGTAGCCCCACCCAATACCAAGGGCAATTTTGGACACGCATAAGGGCAATTTATCATGGCCAATCCACTTAACCTGCACATCTTTGGACTGTGGGAGGAAACTGGAGCACCCGGAGGAAACCCACGCAGACACGGGGAGGACGTGCAGACTCCGCACAGACAGTGACCCAAGCCGGAATCGAACCTGGGACCCTGGAGCTGTGAAGCAATTGTGCTATCCACAATGCTACCGTGCTGCCCTTAAGAACAAATAAATCTACACTATATCATTCTACCGTAATCCATGTACCTATCCAATAGCTGCTTGAAGGTCCCTAATGTTTCTGACTCAACTACTTCCACAGGCAGTGCATTCCATGCCCCCACTACTCTCTGGGTAAAGAACCTACCTCTGATATCCCTCCTATATCTTCCACCTTTCACCTTAAATTTATGTCCCCTTGTAATTGTTTGTTCCACCCGGGCTCTATCTCTTTCCGCAGGCAACACTTAAGAGAGTAGGACAGGGGCAGATCAGAAGTATCACACCCACCGCGTGGCTTAGAGCAGACTGGTTAGTTAGACTGAGTTACTATAGCAAGATTAGCAGGAGAGTCAAACTCATAGAGAACTGTGCTCATGGTTCAATAAATCACATTGAACTTCAAAGTCTGGAGTATCTTTTGGTCAAAGCTGCATCGGGTTGCAACCCGTGTTATCCCAGAGTACGTAACACATCAGTGCTCTGCAATAAAATCCTTGATACTGGATCCTAGAATTTTCCCCACCACCAACATCAGGCTGACTTTACTATAATTCCCTGTTTTCTCTCTCCCTCCCTTTTTAAATAGTGTGGTTACATTAGCTACCTTCCAATCTGCAGGAACTCTTCCAGAGTCTATAGAATCCTGGAAGATGACCATCAACTATATCTGGAGCCACTTCCTACATCTGGGATGTAGATTATCATGCCCTGGAGATCTATCAGCCTTCAATCCCATCAATCTCCCCAACACCATTTCTCTACCAATATCGATCTCTTTCAGTTCCTCTCTCTCGCTAAACCCTGCGTTCCCCAACATCTCTGGTTCATTGTGTCCTCCTTTGTGAAGGCAGAACCAAAGTATATGTTTAGTTGCTCCACCATTTCTAAGTCCCCCCCCATTATAAAGCCCTCTGTTTTCTGACTCTAAGGGACCTACATTTACCTTCACCAATCTTTTTCTCTTCACGTACCTGTAGAAACTTTTACAGTCAGTTTTTTTGTTCCCTGCAAGCTTACTCTCGTACTCAATTTTCCCCTTCTTAATCAATCCTTTGATCCTTCTTTGCTGAATCCTAAACAGCCCCCAGTCCCTTAGACCTGTTGTTTTTCTTGGCCTATTTGTATGCTACTTCCTTGGATCGGATACTATCTCTAATCTCCTTTGTAAGCCATGGATTGGCCACTTTTCCCGTTTTAATTTTGCGCTGGATAGGAATAGACAATTGTTGCAGTTCCCCCATGCGTCCCTTGAATGTTTGCCATTGCTTGTCCACCATCATCCCTTTCAGTAACATTTCCCAATCCATCATAGCAACCTGTGCCACATATCATCGTAGATTCCTTCATTTAGATTCTGGACACTAGTGTCAGAATCAATTATGTCAATCTCCAGCTTGATGAAAAATTCTTTCAGATTATGATCACTCTTTCCCACTGGGTTTTGTGCAACTAGATTGCCAATGATTCCTTTCCTAATACACAATACTAAGATGGGCTGTTCTCTAGTTAGTACCATAGAATACCTGCAGTGCAGAAGGAGGCCATTTGGCCCATAGGCTTGCCCATTCATAGAATTTTTCATAGAATTTAGTGCAGGAGGCCATTCGGCCCATCGAGTCTGCACCGGCTCTTGGAAAGAGCACCCTGCCCAAGGTCAACACCTCCACCCTTTCCCCATAACCCAGTAGCCCCACCCAACACTAAGGTCGATTTTGGACACTAAGGGGCAATTTAGCACGGCCAATCCACCTAACCTGCACATCTTTGGACACTAAGGGGCAATTTAGCACGGCCAATCCACCTCCCCAGCACATCTTTGGACACTAAGGGACAATTTAGCGTGGCCAATCCACCTAACCTGCACATCTTTGGACACTAAGGGACAATTTAGCACGGCCAATCCACCTAACCTGCACATCTTAGGACTGTGGGAGGAAACCGGAGCACCCGGAGGAAACCCTCGCACACAGGGGGAGGACGTGCAAACTCCACACACAGGCAGTCACCCCGAGGTCGGAATCGAACCCGTGTCCCCGGCAGCGAGAGGCAGCAGCGCTAATCCATTGCGCGCCGTGTTCTGAGGGTGGGGAAGCTGGATAAAGACATGAGAGGGAGAGGAATAGGAGGATATGTCAATGGCGGAGGGCGGGGGGGGGGAAGGTGATAGGTGCCGTGGACTCTCGTAGCGACTCGGAGGTTGACCTGGGAACGACCCCCCCACGCCGACGTAGTATTTGGGAGTAGAAGAGGGTTAAACTCACATCGTGCGACAATTTCCACCTGCAGGTGGTAACTGACCATATCGAGGACCCAGAAGATGGTGTAATCCAAGAGGATGATGATGACAACCGACAAGGATTGCCTCAGAACTCTCGAGAAGCCTACGATGTACTTCCGCTTCTCGGAGACGGTCATATAATAGGACCCTTTCCAAAATAAAGACGTATTTTCAGTCCCACTCGATCGATATCGGCAACCAATAACTGTTGTCAACTACTGTCTTTGTTTAATGAACCCTAGATTTTGTTTTTTTGACACAATGCAGCTTTTACCGACAAATCAGGAGCAGGAGGAGGACACTCGGCCCCCTCGAGCCCTGCTACCCCGTTCGATAAGGTCATGGGCTGATCAGATTGGGAGCTCGACCAAACATTCTGCTTCCAAGGCCTTTCGCGGCAGAAAGTTCCAGAGACTCGCCCGCCCCCCTGGATCATAGAACCTTTGAGTCCCATTCAGCCCATCGGGTCTGCACCGATGGAAGATCAGCCTACCTGAGGCCCGCTTCCCCACCCTATCCCTGTAACCCTGCCTGACCTGCACATCTTCGGACACTCACGGCAATTTAGCACGGCCGATCGACCTAACCCCGCCCATCCTTGGGCTGTTAACTGAAAAAATTAAAAAGAGTTAAAAGTAAAAACTCTGTTTAATCAGGAAGTCAGCTGTCGTTATAGAACATAGAAAAATGCAGCACAGAACAGGCCCTTCGGCCCACGATGTTGTGCCGAACCTTTGTCCTAGATTAATCATAGATTATCATAGAATTTACAGTGCAGAAGGAGGCCATTCGGCCCATCGAGTCTGCACCGGCTCTCGGAAAGAGCACCCCACCCAAGGTCAACATCTCCACCCAACACTAAGGGCAATTTTGGACACTAAGGGCAATTTATCACGGCCAATCCACCTAACCTGCACATCTTTGGACACTAAGGGGCAATTTAGCGCGGCCAATCCACCTAACCTGCACATCTTTGGACTGTGGGAGGAAACCGGAGCACCCGGAGGAAACCCACGCAGACACGGGGAGGATGTGCAGACTCCACACAGACAGTGACCCAAGCCGGAATCGAACCTGGGACCCTGGAACTGTGAAGCAATTGTGCTATCCACAATGCTACCGTGCTGTCCCTTCTGTTTAAAGGTTTTTTAAAAGTCGTATGGATGTTAAAAGGACAGCTTAAGCATTACTTAGTGTTGTATTCTTTGGGGGTTGTATTTGAATTAATCCACAATGCTACAGTGCTGCCCTTAAGAACAACTTAATCTACACTGTATCATTCTACCGTAATCCATGTACCTATCCAATAGCTGCTTGAAGGTCTCTTAATGTTTCCGACTCAACTAGTTCCACAGGCAGTGCATTCCATGCCCCCACTACTCTCTGGGTAAAGAACCTACCTCTGACATCCCCCCTATGTCTTCCACCATTCACCTTAAATTTATGTCCCCTTGTAATGGTGTGTTCCACCCGGGGAAAAAGTCTCTGACTGTCTACTCTATCTATTCCCCTGATCATCTTATAAACCTCTATCAAGTCACCCCTCGTCCTTCTCCGTTCTAATGAGAAAAGGCCTAGCACCCTCGACCTTTCCTCGTAGGACCTACTCTCCATTCCAGGCAACATCCTGGTAAATCTCCTTTGCACCTTTTCCAAAGCTTCCACATCCTTCCTAAAATGAGGCGACCAGATCTGTTATTTAACAGGGAGACAAAAAAAACTCCACCTGGTGGCCAGAGAGCAGAACTGCACTGATCTGAACAATCTGTCTTTGGCACCATCTGTTGGCCGGCCATTGGATTGGTGCTGAGCTGAGCACCCTGAACCTTCCTTGCCGACCCTGAACCTAGCTCCATCCGGTGGCGGAAAGACAGAACTGCGGCAACCTGGATTTCTTGAGTAAATCTATAACTGGGGCCGCAACCATGGCAGTGAAAATTCACCTCAGACCTTCCCTCTAATCCCCATTTTCTTTTGATCCTCTCCAACCCTGACCTTGTGTCTGTCTTGTGTGTGCCTGGGTGGCGGGTGGGGTGGAGATTTAGAATTAGGTAGACTGGTCGACCAATGTCCTGTCATTTCTTTGTATATATATATATATTCATCTTTTCCTCTTATTATCAATAAACAGTTTGTCAATATCTTACTTATAAATCTGTAACTCATTTGGTGGGTTAAAGATCCCGGGAAAATACAAATTATTGATTAATTCCCTTACGTTGGGACTCCAGGCTCCGTAGGGGGAGGAACTGATCATGCACTCGCCCAGGGTGTTGTAACAAAGGGGAGAACCTGCAAACTATACAGCTATCCAAGGCCGGAATCAAACCCGGGTCTCTTCCGCTGTGAGGCTGCGGTGCTAGCCACTGCGCCGCCGTGCTGCCTTCTGAGAGAAAATATTTCTCCTCACCTCCCTTTAAAACAGGCGACCTCCTTATTTTTGAACACTGCGCGATTAAGGACGCCAATTGGAGCTGTTTCGGTCTATAGCTGGTTTATCATAGAATCCCCACAGTGCAGAAGGAGGACATTCGGCCCATCGTGTCTGCACCGGCCCTCTAAAAGAGCACCCTACCCAGGCCCACTCCCCCCCCCCCCGCCCGCCCCGTCCCTGTAACCCCACCTGACCTCCACGCCTTTGGAAACCGGAGCACCCGGAGGAAACCCACGGGCACACACGGGGAGAACGGGCAGATGCCACAAAACAGACAGCAACCCGAGATTGGAATCGATCCCGGGTCCCTGGCGCGGTGAGGCAGCAGTGCTCAATGCCGTGCGGCCCCTGTGTGTCTGCGTTGGAAACCCCTGTTGTTTTTCCGCGACCGGGTCTCACTGTCAGGCATGTTGGCTGGACAGCAGGTCGGAGGATTGGGTGAGGAAGCTCCACTCACAAGGCCGTATGTATCGACACGCCTCCTGAAACCTCAGCGGTAGAACGGTGCTCTTTCCAATCTTTGCTCTCATAACGTCAATCTCCAGGAACTGGTTGGTGATGTAACAATTATCGTGGTCATCCCGAAAAAGGTATTGTTTCCGATAGAGCAGGGCTCTGCGGAAGAGAGCATCTGTCAGAATGGAGAGGCTTCAACATCACTTCAACTGTCCCCCATCACACACTCCCAGGACAGGTACAGCACGGGGTTAGATACAGAGTAAAGCTCCCTCTACACAGTCCCCATCACACACTCCCAGGACAGTTACAGCACGGGGTTAGATACATAGTAAAGCTCCCTCTACACTGTCCCCATCAAACACTCCCAGGACAGGGACAGCACGGGGTTAGATACAGAGTAAAGCTCCCTCTACACTGTCCCCATCAAACACTCCCAGGACAGGTACAGCACGGGGTTAGATACAGAGTAAAGCTCCCTCTACACTGACCCCATCAAACACTCCCAGGACAAGTCCAGCACGGGGTTAGATACAGAGTAAAGCTCCCTCTACACTGACCCCATCAAACACTCCCAGGACAGGGACAGCACGGGGTTAGATACAGAGTAAAGCTCCCTCTACACTGTCCCCATCAAACACTCCCAGGACAGGTACAGCACGGGGTTAGATACAGAGTAAAGCCCCCTCTACACTGACCCCATCAAACACTCCCAGGACAGGTACAGCACGGGGTTAGATACAGAGTAAAGCTCCCTCTACACTGACCCCATCAAACACTCCCAGGACAGGTACAGCACGGGGTTAGATTCAGAGTAAAGCTCCCTCTACACTGTCCCCATCAAACACTCCCAGGACAGGTACAGCACGGGGTTAGATACAGAGTAAAGCTCTCTCTACACTGTCCCCATCAAACACTCCCAGGACAGGTACAGCACGGGGTTAGATACAGAGTAAAGCTCCATCTGCACTGTCCCCATCAAACACTCCCAGGACAGGTACAGCACGGGGTTAGATACAGAGTAAAGCTCCCTCGACACTGCCCCCATCAAACACTCCCAGGACAGGTACAGCACGGGGTTAGATACAGAGTAAAGCTCCCTCTACACTGACCCCATCAAACACTCCCAGGACAGGTACAGCACGGGGTTAGATACAGAGTAAAGCTCCCTCTACACTGTCCCCATCAAACACTCCCAGGACAGGTACAGCACGGGGTTAGATACAGAGTAAAGCTCTCTCTACACTGTCCCCATCAAACACTCCCAGGACAGGTACAGCACGGGGTTAGATACAGAGTAAAGCTCCATCTGCACTGTCCCCATCAAACACTCCCAGGACAGGTACAGCACGGGGTTAGATACAGAGTAAAGCTCCCTCGACACTGTCCCCATCAAACACTCCCAGGACAGGTACAGCACGGGGTTAGATACAGAGTAAAGCTCCCTCTACACTGTCCTCATCAAACACTCCCAGGACAGGTACAGCACTGGGTTAGATACAGAGTAAAGCTCCCACTACAATGTCCTCCACAGCCAATATCTGCCTCAAATGAGACTCACTGGATGTACAAGTAGAGCATCACCAGGGTTGAGCTGTAGCCAAGGAGTCCGATGCCCTCGTAGACACCTCCGACGCGTTCTCTGATCTCCTCCATGATGTCCAGCGCCACGTGGGACAAACTCTTGGACTGGTTGACGTGGAGGTGGAAGTGGTGCTGGATGGAAATGTTGAACTTAAATTCCTTCGCCACTTTCTCCAGCGCTTCTGAAATGGCTGAGGGAGAGAGAGAGGGAGAGAGAGAGAGAGGGAGGGAGAGAGAGAGGGAGGGAGAGAGAGAGCCGGACACTAAATCAGAGGACCCCCTCTGTCCCCCGCCAGCCTGATGTCAAGAATCACCCGCTCGCCAGATGGGGAAGAGGAGCAGGGTGGGTGATGGAGGGGGTGAGGGTGATGGGAGGGGGTGTGGGCGATGGGAGGGGGTGTGGGTGACGGGAGGAGGGGGTGTGGGTGATGGGAGGGGGTGTGGGCGATGGGAGGAGGGGGTGTGGGTGATGGGAGGGGGTGTGGGCGATGGGAGGGGGTGTGGGTGACTGGAGGGGGTGTAGGTGATGGGAGGGGGTGTGGGTGATGGGAGGGGGTGTGGGCGATGAGGGGGGTGTGGGTGATGGGAGGGTGGGGGTGTGGGTGATGGGAGGGGTGTGGGTGATGGGAGGGGGTGAGGGTGATGGGAGGGGGATGTGGGTGATGGGGGGCTGGGTGATGAGGGGTGTGTGGGTGACAGGAGGGGGTGTGGGTGATGGAAGGGGGTGTGGGTGATGGGAGGGGGTGTGGGTGACTGGAGGGGGTGTGGGTGATGGGAGGGTGTGTGGGTGATGGGAGGAGTTTTGGGTGACGGGAGGGGGTGTGGGTGATGGGAGGGGGTGTGGGCGATGAGGGGGGTGTGGGTGATGGGAGGGTGGGGGTGTGGGTGATGGGAGGGGTGTGGGTGATGGGAGGGAGTGTGGGTGATGGGAGGGGTGTGGGTGATGGTAGGGGGTGTGGGTGATGAGGGGGGTGTGGGTGATGGGAGGGTGGGGGTGTGGGTGATGGGAGGGGTGTGGGTGATGGTAGGGGGTGTGGGTGATGGGAGGGGTGTGGGTGATGAGGGGATTGTGGGTGATGGGAGAAAGCGTGGGTGACGGGAGGGCAGTGTGGGTGATGGGACGGTGAGTGGGTGATGGGAGGGGGTGTGGGTGATGGGAGGGGGTGTGGGTGATGGGAGGGAGTGTGGGTGATGGGAGGGGTGTGGGTGATGGTAGGGGGTGTGGGTGATGAGGGGGGTGTGGGTGATGGGAGGGTGGGGGTGTGGGTGATGGGAGGGGGTGTGGGTGATGGGAGGGGTGTGGGTGATGAGGGGATTGTGGGTGATGGGAGAAGGCGTGGGTGACGGGAGGGCAGTGTGGGTGATGGGACGGTGTGTGGGTGATGGGAGGGGGTGTGGGTGATGGGAGGGGGTGTGGGTGATGGGAGGGTGGGGGTGTGGGTGATGGGAGGGGGTGTGGGTGATGGGAGGGGGTGTGGGTGATGGGAGGGGGTGTTGGTGATGGGAGGAGGGGGTGTGGGTGTTGGAGGGGGTGATGGTGATGGGAGGGGGGTGTGGGTGATGGGAGGAGGTGTGGGTGATGGGAGAGGATGTGGGTGATGGGAGGGGGTGTGGGTGATGGGAGAAGGTGTGGGTGATGGGAGGGGGTGTGGGTGATGAGGGCGTGTGGGTGATGGGAGGGGGTGTGGGTGATGGGAGGGGGTGTGGGTGATGGGAGGGGGTGTGGGTGATGGGAGGGTGGGGGTGTGGGTGATGGGAGGGGGTGTGGGTGATGGGAGGGGGTGTGGGTGTTGGAGGGGGTGATGGTGATGGGAGGGGGGTGTGGGTGATGGGAGAGGATGTGGGTGATGGGAGGGGGTGTGGGTGATGGGAGGGTGGGGGTGTGGGTGATGGGAGGGGGTGTGGGTGATGGGAGGGGGTGTGGGTGATGGGAGGGGGTGTGGGTGATGAGAGGAGGGGGTGTGGGTGATGAGGGCGTGTGGGTGATGGGAGGGGGTGTGGGTGATGGGAGGGGGAGTGGGTGATGGGAGGGGGAGTGGGTGATGGGAGGAGGGGGTGTGGGTGATGGGAGGAGGGGGTGTGGGTGATGAGAGGAGGGGGTGTGGGTGACGGGAGGGGGTGTGGGTGATGAGGGCATGTGGGTGATGGAGGGCGTGTGGGTGATGAGGGGGTGTGGGTGACGGGAGGGGGTGTGGGTGACGGGAGGGGGTGTGGGTGATGGGACAGTGTGTGGGTGATGGAGGGGATGTGGGTGATGGGAGGGGGTGTGGGTGATGGGAGGGGGTGTGGGTGATGGAGGGGGTGTGGGTGATGAGGGGGTGTGGGTGATGGAGGGGATGTGGGTGATGAGAGGAGGTGTGGGTGATGGAGGGGATGTGGGTGATGAGAGGAGGTGTGGGTGATGGAGGGGGTGTGGGTGACGGGAGGGGGTGTGGGTGATGAGAGGAGGTGTGGGTGATGGAGGGGGTGTGGGTGATGGGAGGGGGTGTGGGTGATGAGTGGGGGTGTGGGTGACGGGAGGGGGTGTGGGTGATGAGAGGAGGGGGTGTGGGTGATGGGAGGGGGTGTGGGTGATGGGAGGAGGTGTGGGTGATGGGAGGGGGTGTGGGTGACAGGAGGGGGTGTGGGTGATGGAGGGCGTGTGGGTGACGGGAGGGGGTGTGGGTGACGGGAGGGGGTGTGGGTGACGGGAGGGGGTGTGGGTGACGGGAGGGGGTGTGGGTGATGGGACGGTGTGTGGGTGATGGGAGGGTGGGGGGGTGAGGGTGAGGCCTCCCCACCCACCTTCACACAGCAGCGGCCACACCTCCCCGAACGCGAGACCCCTCCTCAGCCGGGAGGCCGCTGGGCGGAGGGAGACCTCTGGAGGCCAAAGGCCCTCGGCGGGTCGAGGGCGGCCGGTGACTAAGAGGGGGATGGGCTTGAGGTCTCGCCAGGCGGACAGGAGCAAGTTGAAGCCTCCCCCCCCCCGGCGCGAGGCAGACCCCTGTTGGGAAGGCCGGTTTAGCACAGGGCTAAATCGTTGGCTTTGAAAGCAGACCAAGGCAGGCCAGCAGCACGGTTCGATTCCCGTACCGGCCTCCCCGAACAGGCGCCGGAATGTGGCGACTAGGGGCTTTTCACAGTAACTTCATTTGAAGCCTTCTTGTGACAATAAGCGATTTTAATTTCATTTCGTCTTCAATGTAAATGTACTCACGTTCTCCCACCCGCTTCTCCAGCTGGTCCTTGATGTAGGACGGGATCAAACAAAACCACTGGATAACTGTGGGAAAGAGAGGCAGATGAACGAAAAGCTCGGACTCGAACACTCGCTCCAGCCTCCCATCCACCCCCCCCGGGTCCCCATACATCACGACTCACTTCAAGAAAGCATTTGATTAGCTGCGAAGCGCAGTGGGAGGTCCCAAAATGGCGGAAGAGGTCATCGAGACCTCGGGCCCTCGTGGGCCTCCCCGGCCTCCCTGCGGATCGCCTCCTCCAGCAACCGCCTGCGGGAGCGACATCCCCACGCCCCGCCCACTCCCCGGGCAAAGGCCTTTCTCCTCCATTCCCCGATCAGATTGATCAGTGACCCTCTTAGTTTGATGCCCCCCCCGAGTTCCCGACTCCCTCTAAGTGGACGTGATGTGGAGATGCCGGCGTTGGACTGGGATGAGCACAGTAAGAAGTCTTTCAACACCAGGGGCGGAATTCTCCGGAAACGGCGCGATGTCCGCCGACTGGCGCCCAAAACGGCGCAAATCAGTCGGGCATCGCGCCGCCCCATAGGTGCGGAATGCTCCGCATCTTTGGGGGCCGAGCCCCAACCTTAAGGGGCTAGGTCGGCGCCGGACGAATTTCCGCCCCGCCAGCTGGCGCGGAAATGACATCTCCGGGCGGCGTATGCGCGGGAGCGTCAGCGGCCGCTGACGGCATTCCCGCGCATGCGCAGTGGAGGGGGTCTCTTCCGCCCCCGCCATGGTGGAGACCGTGGCGGAGGCGGAAGGGAAAGAGTGCCCCCACGGCACAGGCCCGCCCGCGGATCGGTGGGCCCCGATCGCGGGCCAGGCCACCGTGGGGGCACCCCCCGGGGCCAGATCGCCCCACGCCCCCCCCCCAGGACCCCGGAGCCTGCCCGCGCTGGTGTTGTAAGACTTCTTACTGCGCTCCAGGGCGGAGGCAGCTCCCCTCCGCACGATCTGTGTCCACTCGATCCAAGAAAAACTTTCATCGTTTTGAATAGGTCACCAGATCGGCCTTTCCTCACAGGAGAAACGGACTGCGCCACTCCCCCCACCACCACCTGCCCTGCACACCTTTGGGTTGTGGGGGGCGAAACCCACGCAGACACGGGGAGAATGTGCAAACTCCACACGGACAGTGACCCAGAGCCGGGATCGAACCCGGGACCTCGGCGCCGTGAGGCAGCGGGGCTAACCCACTGCACCGCCGTGCTTCCTGGTATGTGAACCCACACAATTCCTGGGATTTTGAAAAAGAAAAAAAAATATTCGCTCATGCCAGAATTATGGGGACTTCTAACCCTGGATTGAACCTCAGCGAGGCCTCGTTGTGTGGAGCTGCGGTCTGCACATTGGAAAAGAAACGACAGAGCCACTGGAGGAGGAAGGGGCAGCTGGAGAAGCATGGGGAGGCAGTATTGTCACTGGAATGGCAAATCAGAGATCCAGGATAAAACTCTGGGAACGCGGGTTCGAAACCCGCCCACGGCAGATGGGCGAAATTTGAATTGAACAAAAACCTGGCATTAAAAGTCAGACGATTGTCGTAAAAACCCACCTGGTTCACTGGCGCCCCCTTTAGGGAGGGGCATCGGCCGTCCTTGCCCTGGTCTGGCCGACACGTGACTCCAGACCCACAGTGACTCTCAAATGCGCCCTCTGGCATGGCCCGAGCGAGACGCCCATTTCAATTCGGGATGTGTAAGAAATGCTGGCCCGTCCAGCGATGTTCCCACATCCCACAGAGGAATGAAAATGAAGGAAAAATCCCAGGAATTGTGTGGGCGTACACTTCGGGAACAGACTATCAGGCTGGGGCGGTGTGGCGGGCTGGAGATGATTGAGAAAAGAAGGCTGATCAGGTGACCTAATCAAGCACTTTAAAACGCTGAAAGTGTGTTTTCGATCGAGTTGAATAACGCCTTCACGTGGAAACGGGACGCGAAATATAAGGAAGAGGTGGGATTCCAGATGTTAGGTTTCGCTGAGGAACGACGGGAAGGATGTTCGCGCGGGGAACGAACCCCATCTTGGAGCGGGACAGCCTAATGGCCTAATCTTTTCGGATAGCCCAGCAGGAGTCGCCGGCCCGACCCCTGCCCCGTCGTCGTCGCTCGGTCAGCCAGCACTCACCCGTCGCCACTCCGCACAGGGGCTTGACGACATTGACGATGTAGCAGAGGAAGCCGAAGATGCTGAGCAGCGAGAGGCAGTGCTCGATGGCATCGTCAAAGACCTTGATGCACTTCCTGTAAGGCTCGCCCATCTCCTTGTTGCACAGGACGCCGATGTTCGACATCCATCTCATCAGGTTCTTCAGGATTCGCACTAAAAGGCCATGCAACACAAAGGGGTCACTCGCTCCTCGCTCGCGACGAAATCCCGCACGCGCAAACACCTGCTCAGGTGAGTGCCGGACCTGCAGCGCCCCCGTGAGGTGTAATACCGTGTGACGTGTTTACATAGCAATTTCCCATAGAACATTCCAGCGCAGTACAGGCCCTTCGGCCCTCGATGTTGCGCCAACCTGTGAAACCACTCTAAAGCCCATCTACACTATTCCCTTATCGTCCATATGTCTATCCAATGACCATTTGAATACCCTTAGTGTTGGCGAGTCCACTACTGTTGCAGGCAGGGCATTCCACACCCTTACTAGTCTCTGAGTAAAGAACCTACCTCTGACATCTGTCCTATATCTATCTCCCCTCAATTTAAAGCTATGTCCCCTCGTGCTAGACATCATCATCCGAGGAAAAAGGCTCTCACTGTCCACCCTATCCAATCCTCTGATCATCTTGTGTGCCTCAATTAAGTCACCTCTTAACCTTCTTCTCTCCAACGAAAACAGCCTCAAGTCCCTCAGCCTTCCCTCATAAGACCTTCCCTCCATGCCAGGCAGCATTCTGGTAAATCTCCTCTGCGCCCTTTCCAATGCTTCCACATCCTTCCTATAATGCGGCGACCAGAATTGCACGCAATACTCCAAATGCGGCCGCACCAGAGTTTTGTACAGCTGCAACATGACCTCATGGCTCCGAAACTCAATCCCTCTACCAATAAAAGCTAACGCACCGTACGCCTTCTTAACAACCCTCTCAACCTGGGTGGCAACTTTCAGGGATCTATGTACATTAACACCGCGATCTCTCTGCTCATCCACACTGCCAAGAATCTTACCATTAGCCCAGTACTCTGTCTTCCTGTTATTCCTTCCAAAATGAATCACCTCACACTTTTCTGCATTAAACTCCATTTGCCACCTCTCAGCCCAGCGCTGCAGCTTATCTATGTCCCTCTGTAACTTGTAACATCCTTCCGCACTGTCCACAACTCCACCGACTTTAGTGTCATCTGCAAATTTACTCACCCATCCTTCTACGCCCTCCTCCAGGTCATTTATAAAAATGACAAACAGCAGCGGCCCCGAAACAGATCCTTGTGGTACACCACCAGTAACTGGACTCCAGTCTGAACATTTCCCATCAACCACCACCCTTTGTCTTCTTCCAGCTAGCCAATTTCTGATCCAAACTGCTAAATCACCCTCAATCCCCAGCCTCCGTATTTTCTGCAGTAGCCTACCGTGGGGAACCTTATCAAATGCTTTACTGAAATCCATATACACCACATCAACTGCTTTACCCTCATCCACCTGTTTGGTCACCTTCTCAAAGAACTCAACAAGGTTTGTGAGGCACGACCTACCCTTCACAAAACCGTGTTGACTATCTATAATCAAATTATTCCTTTCCAGATGATTATACATCCTATCTCTTATAAACCTTTCCAAGATTTTGCCCACAACAGCAGTAAGGCTCACTGGTCTATAGTTACCGGGGTTGTCTCTACTCCCCTTCTTGAACAAGGGGACAACATTTGCTATCCTCCAGTCTTCTGGCACTATTCCTGTAGACAAAGATGACTTAAAGATCAAAGCCAAAGGCTCAGCAATCTCCTCCCTAGCTTCCCAGGGAATCCTAGGATAAATCCCATCCGGCCCAGGTGACTTATCTATTTTCACACTTTCCAGAATTGCTAACACCTCCTCCTTATGAACCTCAAGCCCTTCTCGTCTAGTAGCCTGAATCTCAGTATTCTCCTCGACAACATTGTCTTTTTCCTGTGTGAATACTGACGCAAAATATTCATTTAGCACCTCTCCTATCTTCTCGGACTCCAAGCACAACTTCCCACTACTGTCCTTGACTGGCCCTACTCTTACTCTAGTCATTCTTTTATTCCTGACATATCTATAGAAAGTTTTAGGGTTATCCTTGATCCTACCTGCCAAAGACTTCTCATGTCCCCTCCTGGCTCTTCTTAGCTCTCTCTTTAGGTCCTTCCTAGCTAATTTGTAACTCTCGAGCGCCCTAACTGAACCTTCATGTTTCATCTTTACATAAGTCTCCTTCTTCCTCTTGACGAGTGTTTCGCCTGCTTTAGTAAACCACGGTTCCCTCACTCGACCACTTCCTCTCTGCCTGACAGGTACATACTTATCAAGGACACGCAGTAGCTGTTCCTTGAACAAGCTCTACATTTCCATTGTGCCCATCCCCTGCAGTTTTCCTCTCCATCCGATGCATCCTAAGTCTTGCCTCATCGCATCATAATTGCCTTTCCCCCAGATATAACTCTTGCCCTGCGGTATATACCTATCCCTTTCCATCACTAAAGTAAACGTAATCGAATTGTGGTCACGATCACCAAAGTGCTCACCTACCTCCAAATCTAACACCTGTCCTGGTTCATTACCCAGTACCAAATCCAATATGGCCTCGCCTCTCGTTGGCCTATCTACATACTGTGTCAGGAAACCCTCCTGCACACATTGGACAAAAACAGACCCATCTAAAGTACTCGAACTATAGCGTTTCCAGTCAATATTTGGAAAGTTAAAGTCCCCCATAACAACTACCCAGTTGCTTTTGCTCCTATCCAGAATCATCTTTGCAATCCTTTCCTCTACATCTCTGGAACTTTTCGGAGGCCTATAGAAAACCCCTAACAGGGTGACCTCTCCTTTCCTGTTTCTAACCGCAGCCCATACTACCTCGGTAGACGAGTCCTCATCAAACGTCCTTTCTGCCACTGTAATACTGTCCTTGACTAACAATGCCATCCCTCCCCCTCTTTTACCGCCTTCCCTGAGCTTACTGAAATATCTAAACCCCGGCACCTGCAACAACCATTCCTGTCCCTGCTCTATCCATGTCTCCGAAATGGCCGCAACATCGAAGTCCCAGGTACCAACCCATGCCGCAAGTTCACCCACCTTATTCCGGATGCTCCTGGCATTGAAGAAGACACACTTTAAACCGCCTTCCTGCCTGCCGGTACACTCCTGCAACTTTGAAGCCTTACTCATGACCTCACTACTCTCAACCTCCTGTATACTGGAGCTACAATTCAGGTTCCCAAGCCCCTGCTGAACTAGTTTAAACCCTCCCGAAGAGCATTAGCAAATTTCCCCCCCCAGAATATTGGTACCCCTCTGGTCCAGGTGTAGACCATCCCATTTGTAGAGGTCCCACCAACCCCAGAATGAGCCCCAATTATCCAGAAATTTGCAACCCTCCCTCCTGTCCCATCCCTGTAGCCACGTGTTCAACTCCTCTCTCTCCCCATTCCTCGTCTCGCTATCACGTGGCACGGATAACAACCCAGAGAAATTAACTCGTTGGTACCTATGTGGACCACGACTTGGGGCTGCTCCCCCTCCCCCTTAAGGATCCCGAAAACACGATCCGAGACATCACGCACCCTGGCACCTGGGAGGCAACACACCAACCTCTCGTTCCCACAGAATCTCCTATCTATCCCCCTAACTATGGAGTCTCCTATGACTAATGATCTACTCCTCTCCCCCCTTCCCTTCTGAGCAACAGGGACAGACTCTGTGCCAGAGATCTGTACCCCATGGCTTACCCCTGGTAAGTCCCCTCCCCCGAACAGTATCCAAAGTGGTATACTTGTTACTAAGGGGAACGGCCACAGGGGGTCCCTGTACTGACTGCTTCCTCCCAGCCCCTCTCAACGTCACCCATCTATCTTTATTCTTCGGAGTAACTACATCCCTGAAGCTTCTATCTATGACCACCTCTGCCTCCCGAATGATCCGAAGTTCATCCAGCTCCGGCTCCAGTTCCCTAACGCGGTTTCTGAGGAGCTGGAGATGGGTGCACTTCCCGCAGGTGAAATCAGCAGGGACACTGTCGGCGTCCCTCGCCTCAAACATCCTGCAGGAGACGTCAGAACACACAATCGCAAGAGGGTGAGAGACACAGACCTGACTTTTCCGAGACCCCCGAGCAATCCCAATAGTACTTTTTCCCCTCCTGGCCTTTCTGAGGCTGCCAGGGGAGGTCCGATACAAACCAGTCGTTGTGTGAAAAGCGATCCCCTCCTGTCTCCACCGTTTCTTTTATAAATTACTTCAAATCTATGCCCCCTCTGGCTCTCGAATCTATGGCAACAGTTTTTCCTGTCTATCCTGTTCATCCCCCTCGAGATTTTGAACATCGCTGTCAAATCTCTCTGCTGCTGTGAATAAATCCCAGAATGCAATGTGCTTTATTGACGACTCTCTCCCACCTGTCCTGTCCCCTTCAGTGATTTGTTCACATCCACCCCCCCCCCCCCCCACCCCCCAAAGCCTGTCCACCATCTACAAGGACACAAGTCAGGAGTGCGATGGGAGACTCTCCACTCGCCTGGATGAGCGCGGCTCCCAACGACACTCGAGAAGCTCGACACCATCCAGGACAAATCAGCCCCGCTCGATCGACACGCTAACCGCCGACATTCACTCCCCCCCCCCCCCACCCCCACCCCCCGACGCACAGCGACAGCCGTGTGCACCGTCTACAAGACGCACCGCGGCCACTCGCCTTCGACAGAACCTTCCAAACCCGCGATCTGACCTGGGAGTGATTGATGGGGGCAGTGTAGAGGGAGCTTTACTCGGTATCTTACCTCATGCTGTCCCTGTCCTGGGAGTGTTTGATGGGGACAGTGTAGAGGGAGCTTTAGTCTGTATCTAACCCCGTGCTGTCCCTGTCCTGGGAGTGTTTGATGGGGACAGTGTAGAGGGAGCTTTACTCTGTATCTAACCCCGTGCTGTACCTGTCCTGGGAGTGTTTGATGGGGACAGTGCAGAGGGAGCTTTACTCTGTATCTAACCCCGTGCTGTACCTGTCCTGGGAGTGTTTGATGGGGACAGAGTAGAGGGAGCTTTACTCTGTATCTAACCCCGTGCTGTATCTGTCCTGGGAGTGTTTGATGGGGACAGTGTAGAGGGAGCTTTACTCTGTATCTAACCCCGTGCTGTACCTGTCCTGGGAGTGTTTGATGGGGAAAGTGCAGAGGGAGCTTTACTCTGTATCTAACCCCGTGCTGTACCTGTCCTGGGAGTGTTTGACGGGGACAGTGTAGAGGGAGCTTTACTCTATATCTTACCCCGTGCTGTACCTGTCCTGGGAGTGTTTGATGGGGACAGTGTAGAGGGAGCTTTACTCTGTATCTAACCCCATGCTGTACCTGTCCTGGGAGTGATTGATGGGGACAGTGTAGAGGGAGCTTTACTCTGTATCTAACCCCGTGCTGTACCTGTCCTGGGAGTGTTTGATGGGGACAGTGTAGAGGGTGCTTTACTCTGTATCTAACCCCGTGCTGTACCTGTCCTGGGAGTGTTTGATGGGGACAGTGTAGAGGGAGCTTTACTCTGTATCTAACCCCGTGCTGTACCTGTCCTGGGAGTGTTTGATGGGGACAGTGTAGAGGGAGCTTTACTCTGTATCTAACCCCGTGCTGTACCTGTCCTGGGAGTGTTTGATGGGGACAGTGTGGAGGGAGCTTTACTCTGTATCTAACCCCGTGCTGTACCTGTCCTGGGAGTGTTTGATGGGGACAGTGTAGAGGGAGCTTTACTCTGTATCTAACCCCGTGCTGTACCTGTCCTGGGAGTGTTTGATGGGGACAGTGTGGAGGGAGCTTTACTCTGTATCTAACCCCGTGCTGCACCTGTCCTGGGAGTGTTTGAGGATTTGGGCGTTTCAGCCTTTGAGAGAGGGGGGTGGGATCGCGCTTTGCTGTACCTATGTGTTTGATTGAATTCTTCATCGAAATGAAAAACTTCTTCACTCGATCTCCGACTCCTTTTGCTGACTTGGCGATAGTCTTGATCTTATTCAGGGCCGCTGGGGAAGACGAAGAAAGAGGCTCGCACTTTGAAGGTGATTCCACGCGAACAATCGTGCGTCTCGCAGAACAGATTGAGAACAGAATCTTAGCCTGCCTGCTTTGGGTGTTTCCCTCGGTGCTTTGTGTCAAGGGGCCGGCATCGAACACCCAACCCTGAGGGACCTGCCGTGGAAAAGCTGGGAGATTGGGCACCGTAATTCCTCACACAGGGCCAAGATCCAGGAACGGTGTCAGACGTCACAGTCTCAGGGTGAGAGCGAGGTAATTTAAAACTGCGTTGAGGTGGAACTACTTCTCCCAAAGGGTCGTGAATCTCCAGAGTTCACTCCCCCAGAGGATGCTGGGATAGTGAGTCAATTAAAGGAGGAATTAGCCCGACTTTTAACCGGTAATGGGTTGAAGGGTTGTTATGGACAACGGGCAGGACGGTGGAGTTGAGGCTAGGATGAGATCAGCCATGATCACAGTGAAGGGTAAAGCAAACTCGCGAGGCTAAAATTCCTGCTCCTGCTTCTGAAGTTCTAAGTGTCGTGTGAGAGTCCCTTTAAGAAATGGGTGTTGATAAATGGGTGTGTATATAAATACCTGTAGTGAGAGTCCCTTTAAGAAATGGGTGTTTATAAATGGGTGCGTATATAAATATCTGTAGTGAGAGTCCCTTTAAGAAATGGGTGTTGATAAATGGGTGCGTATATAAATATCTGTAGTGAGAGTCCCTTTAAGAAATGGGTGTTGATAAATGGGTGCGTATATAAATATCTGTAGTGAGAGTACCTTTAAGAAATGGGTGTTGATAAATGGGTGCGTATATAAATATCTGTAGTGAGAGTACCTTTAAGAAATGGGTGTTGATAAATGGGTGTATATAAATATCTGTAGTGAGAGTCCCTTTAAGAAATGGGTGTTGATAAATGGGTCTGTATATAAATATCTGTAGTTAGAGTACCTTTAAGAAATGGGTGTTTATAAATGGGGGTGTATATAAATATCTGTAGTGAGAGTCCCTTTAAGAAATGGGTGTTGATAAATGGGTGCGTATATAAATATCTGTAGTGAGAGTACCTTTAAGAAATGGGTGTTGATAAATGGGTGTGTATATAAATATCTGTAGTGAGAGTACCTTTAAGAAATGGGTGTTGATAAATGGGTGTGTATATAAATATCTGTAGTGAGAGTACCTTTAAGAAATGGGTGTTGATAAATGGGTGTGTATATAAATATCTGTAGTGAGAGTACCTTTAAGAAATGGGTGTTGATAAATGGGTGCGTATATAAATATCTGTAGTGAGAGTACCTTTAAGAAATGGGTGTTGATAAATGGGTGCGTATATAAATATCTGTAGTGAGAGTACCTTTAAGAAAAGGGTGTTGATAAATGGGTGCGTATATAAATATCTGTAGTGAGAGTCCCTTTAAGAAATGGTAGTTGATAAATGGGTGTGTATATAAATATCTGCAGTGAGAGTCCCTTTAAGAAATGGGTGTTGATAAATGGGTGTGTATATAAATATCTGTAGTGAGAGTACCTTTAAGAAATGGGTGTTGATAAATGGGTGTGTATATAAATATCTGTAGTGAGAGTACCTTTAAGAAATGGGTGTTGATAAATGGGTGTGTATATAAATATCTGTAGTGAGAGTACCTTTAAGAAATGGGTGTTGATAAATGGGTGTGTATATAAATATCTGTAGTGAGAGTACCTTTAAGAAATGGGTGTTGATAAATGGGTGTGTATATAAATATCTGTAGTGAGAGTACCTTTAAGAAATGGGTGTTGATAAATGGGTGCGTATATAAATATCTGTAGTGAGAGTACCTTTAAGAAATGGGTGTTGATAAATGGGTGCGTATATAAATATCTGTAGTGAGAGTACCTTTAAGAAATGGGTGTTGATAAATGGGTGCGTATATAAATATCTGTAGTGAGAGTCCCTTTAAGAAATGGGTGTTGATAAATGGGTGTGTATATAAATATCTGTAGTGAGAGTACCTTTAAGAAATGGGTGTTGATAAATGGGTGCGTATATAAATATCTGTAGTGAGAGTCCCTTTAAGAAATGGGTGTTGATAAATGGGTGTGTATTTAAATATCTGTAGTGAGAGTACCTTTAGGAAATGGGTGTTGATAAATGGGTGCGTATATAAATATCTGTAGCGAGAGTACCTTTAAGAAATGGGTGTTGATAAATGGGTGCGTATATAAATATCTGTAGTGAGAGTACCTTTAAGAAATGGGTGTTGATAAATGGGTGTGTATATAAATATCTGCAGTGAGAGTCCCTTTAAGAAATGGGTGTTGATAAATGGGTGTGTAAATAAATATCTGTAGTGAGAGTACCTTTAAGAAATGGGTGTTGATAAATGGGTGCGTATATAAATATCTGTAGTGAGAGTACCTTTAAGAAATGGGTGTTGATAAATGGGTGTGTATATAAATATCTGTAGTGAGAGTCCCTTTAAGAAATGGGTGTTGATAAATGGGTGTGTATATAAATATCTGCAGTGAGAGTCCCTTTAAGAAATGGGTGTTGATAAATGGGTGTGTCTATAAATATCTGTAGTGAGAGTACCTTTAAGAAATGGGTGTTGATAAATAGGTGCGTATATAAATATCTGTAGTGAGAGTACCTTTAAGAAATGGGTGTTGATAAATGGGTGTGTATATAAATATCTGCAGAGAGAGTCCCTTTAAGAAATGGGTGTTGATAAATGGGTGTGTATATAAATATCTGTAGTGAGAGTACCTTTAAGAAATGGGTGTTGATAAATGGGTGCGTATATAAATATCTGTAGTGAGAGTACCTTTAAGAAATGGGTGTTGATAAATGGGTGCGTATATAAACATCTGTAGTGAGAGTACCTTTAAGAATTGGGTGTTGATAAATGGGTGTGTATATAAATATCTGTAGTGAGAGTCCCTTTAAGAAATGGGTGTTGATAAATGGGTGTGTATATAAATATCTGTAGTGAGAGTACCTTTAAGAAATGGGTGTTTATAAATGGGGGTGTATATAAATATCTGTAGTGAGAGTCCCTTTAAGAAATGGGTGTTGATAAATGGGTGCGTATATAAATATCTGTAGTGAGAGTCCCTTTAAGAAATGGGTGTTGATAAATGGGTGTGTATATAAATATCTGTAGTGAGAGTACCTTTAAGAAATGGGTGTTGATAAATGGGTGTGTATATAAATATCTGTAGTGAGAGTCCCTTTAAGAAATGGGTGTTGATAAATGGGTGTGTATATAAATATCTGTAGTGAGAGTACCTTTAAGAAATGGGTGTTTATAAATGGGGGTGTATATAAATATCTGTAGTGAGAGTCCCTTTAAGAAATGGGTGTTGATAAATGGGTGCGTATATAAATATCTGTAGTGAGAGTACCTTTAAGAAATGGGTGTTGATAAATGGGTGCGTATATAAATATCTGTAGTGAGAGTCCCTTTAAGAAATGGGTGTTGATAAATGGGTGTGTATATAAATATCTGTAGCGAGAGTACCTTTAAGAAATGGGTGTTGATAAATGGGTGTGTATATAAATATCTGTAGTGAGAGTCCCTTTAAGAAATGGGTGTTGATAAATGGGTGCGTATATAAATATCTGTAGTGAGAGTCCCTTTAAGAAATGGGTGTTGATAAATGGGTGCGTATATAAATATCTGTAGTGAGAGTACCTTTAAGAAATGGGTGTTGATAAATGGGTGCGTATATAAATATCTGTAGTGAGAGTACCTTTAAGAAATGGGTGTTGATAAATGGGTGTATATAAATATCTGTAGTGAGAGTCCCTTTAAGAAATGGGTGTTGATAAATGGGTCTGTATATAAATATCTGTAGTTAGAGTACCTTTAAGAAATGGGTGTTTATAAATGGGGGTGTATATAAATATCTGTAGTGAGAGTCCCTTTAAGAAATGGGTGTTGATAAATAGGTGCGTATATAAATATCTGTAGTGAGAGTACCTTTAAGAAATGGGTGTTTATAAATGGGGGTGTATATAAATATCTGTAGTGAGAGTCCCTTTAAGAAATGGGTGTTGATAAATGGGTGTGTGTATAAATACCTGTAGTGAGAGTACCTTTAAGAAATGGGTGTTTATAAATGGGGGTGTATATAAATATCTGTAGTGAGAGTCCCTTTAAGAAATGGGTGTTGATAAATGGGTGTGTATATAAATATCTTTAGTGAGAGTCCCTTTAAGAAATGGGTGTTGATAAATGGGTGCGTATATAAATATCTGTAGTGAGAGTCCCTTTAAAAAATGGGTGTTGATAAATGGGTGCGTATATAAATATCTGTAGTGAGAGTCCCTTTAAGAAATGGGTGTTGATAAATGGGTGCGTATATAAATATCTGTAGTGAGAGTCCCTTTAAGAAATGGGTGTTGATAAATGGGTGTGTATATAAATATCTGTAGTGAGAGTCCCTTTAAGAAATGGGTGTTGATAAATGGGTGTGTATATAAATATCTGTAGTGAGTGTACCTTTAAGAAATGGGTGTTGATAAATGGGTGCGTATATAAATATCTGTAGTGAGAGTCCGTTTAAGAAATGGGTGTTGATAAATGGGTGCGTATATAAATATCTGTAGTGAGAGTCCCTTTAAGAAATGGGTGTTGATAAATGGGTGCGTATATAAATATCTGTAGTGAGAGTCCCTTTAAGAAATGGGTGTTGATAAATGGGTGCGTATATAAATATCTGTAGTGAGAGTCCCTTTAAGAAATGGGTGTTGATAAATGGGGGCGTATATAAATATCTGTAGTGAGAGTCCCTTTAAGAAATGGGTGTTGATAAATGGGTGCGTATATAAATATCTGTAGTGAGAGTACCTTTAAGAAATGGGTGTTGATAAATGGGTGCGTATATAAATATCTGTAGTGAGAGTCCCTTTAAGAAATGGGTGTTGATAAATGGGTGTGTATATAAATATCTGTAGTGAGAGTCCCTTTAAGAAATGGGTGTTTATAAATGGGTGCGTATATAAATATCTGTAGTGAGAGTACCCTTAAGAAATGGGTGTTGATAAATGGGTGTGTATATAAATATCTGTACTGAGAGTACCTTTAAGAAATGGGTGTTGATAAATGGGTGTGTATATAAATATCTGTAGTGAGAGTACCTTTAAGAAATGGGTGTTGATAAATGGGTGTGTATATAAATATCTGTAGTGAGAGTACCTTTAAGAAATGGGTGTTGATAAATGGGTGTGTATATAAATACCTGTAGTGAGAGTACCTTTAAGAAATGGGTGTTGATAAATGGGTGTGTATTTAAATATCTGTAGTGAGAGTACCTTTAAGAAATGGGTGTTGATAAATGGGTGCGTATATAAATATCTGTAGTGAGAGTCCCTTTAAGAAATGGGTGTTGATAAATGGGTGCGTATATTAATATCTGTAGTGAGAGTACCTTTAAGAAATGGGTGTTGATAAATGGGTGCGTATATAAATATCTGTAGTGAGAGTCCCTTTAAGAAATGGGTGTTGATAAATGGGTGTGTATATAAATATCTGTAGTGAGAGTCCCTTTAAGAAATGGGTGTTGATAAATGGGTGCGTATATAAATATCTGTAGTGAGAGTCCCTTTAAGAAATGGGTGTTGATAAATGGGTGCGTATATAAATATCTGTAGTGAGAGTCCCTTTAAGAAATGGGTGTTGATAAATGGGTGCGTATATAAATATCTGTAGTGAGAGTCCCTTTAAGAAATGGGTGTTGATAAATGGGTGCGTATATAAATATCTGTAGTGAGAGTCCCTTTAAGAAATGGGTGTTGATAAATGGGTGCGTATATAAATATCTGTAGTGAGAGTCCCTTTAAGAAATGGGTGTTGATAAATGGGTGTGTATATAAATATCTGTAGTGAGAGTCCCTTTAAGAAATGGGTGTTGATAAATGGGTGTGTATATAAATATCTGTAGTGAGAGTACCTTTAAGAAATGGGTGTTGATAAATGGGTGCGTATATAAATATCTGTAGTGAGAGTCCCTTTAAGAAATGGGTGATGATAAATGGGTGCGTATATAAATATCTGTAGTGAGAGTCCCTTTAAGAAATGGGTGTTGATAAATGGGTGCGTATATAAATATCTGTAGTGAGAGTCCCTTTAAGAAATGGGTGTTGATAAATGGGTGCGTATATAAATATCTGTAGTGAGAGTCCCTTTAAGAAATGGGTGTTGATAAATGGGTGTGTATATAAATATCTGTAGTGAGAGTCCCTTTAAGAAATGGGTGTTGATAAATGGGTGCGTACATAAACATCTGTAGTGAGAGTCCCTTTAAGAAATGGGTGTTGATAAATGGGTGCGTATATAAATATCTGTAGTGAGAGTCCCTTTAAGAAATGGGTGTTGATAAATGGGTGCGTATATAAATATCTGTGTGAGAGTCCCTTTAAGAAATGGGTGTTGATAAATGGGTGTGTATATAAATATCTGTAGTGAGAGTACCTTTAAGAAATGGGTGTTGATAAATGGGTGCGTATATAAATATCTGTAGTGAGAGTCCCTTTAAGAAATGGGTGTTGATAAATGGGTGCGTATATAAATATCTGTAGTGAGAGTCCCTTTAAGAAATGGTTGTTGATAAATGGGTGCGTATATAAATATCTGTAGTGAGAGTACCTTTAAGAAATGGGTGTTGATAAATGGGTGCGTATATAAATATCTGTAGTGAGAGTCCCTTTAAGAAATGGGTGTTGATAAATGGGTGAGTATATAAATATCTGTAGTGAGAGTACCTTTAAGAAATGGGTGTTGATAAATGGGTGCGTATATAAATATCTGTAGTGAGAGTCCCTTTAAGAAATGGGTGTTGATAAATGGGTGTGTATTTAAATATCTGTAGTGAGAGTACGTTTAGGAAATGGGTGTTGATAAATGGGTGCGTATATAAATATCTGTAGCGAGAGTACCTTTAAGAAATGGGTGTTGATAAATGGGTGCGTATATAAATATCTGTAGTGAGAGTACCTTTAAGAAATGGGTGTTGATAAATGGGTGCGTATATAAATATCTGTAGTGAGAGTAGCTTTAAGAAATGGGTGTTGATAAATGGGTGCGTATATAAATATCTGTCGTGAGAGTACCTTTAAGAAATGGGTGTTGATAAATGGGTGCGTATATAAATATCTGTAGTGAGAGTCCCTGTAAGAAATGGGTGTTGATAAATGGGTGCGTATATAAATATCTGTAGTGAGAGTACCTTTAAGAAATGGGTGTTGATAAATGGGTGTGTATATAAATATCTGCAGTGAGAGTCCCTTTAAGAAATGGGTGTTGATAAATGGGTGTGTATATAAATATCTGTAGTGAGAGTACCTTTAAGAAATGGGTGTTGATAAATGGGTGCGTATATAAATATCTGTAGTGAGAGTACCTTTAAGAAATGGGTGTTGATAAATGGGTGTGTATATAAATATCTGTAGTGAGAGTCCCTTTAAGAAATGGGTGTTGATAAATGGGTGTGTATATAAATATCTGCAGTGAGAGTCCCTTTAAGAAATGGGTGTTGATAAATGGGTGTGTATATAAATATCTGTAGTGAGAGTACCTTTAAGAAATGGGTGTTGATAAATAGGTGCGTATATAAATATCTGTAGTGAGAGTACCTTTAAGAAATGGGTGTTGATAAATGGGTGTGTATATAAATATCTGCAGAGAGAGTCCCTTTAAGAAATGGGTGTTGATAAATGGGTGTGTATATAAATATCTGTAGTGAGAGTACCTTTAAGAAATGGGTGTTGATAAATGGGTGCGTATATAAATATCTGTAGTGAGAGTACCTTTAAGAAATGGGTGTTGATAAATGGGTGCGTATATAAATATCTGTAGTGAGAGTCCCTTTAAGAAATGGGTGTTGATAAATGGGTGTGTATATAAATATCTGTAGTGAGAGTCCCTTTAAGAAATGGGTGTTGATAAATGGGTGTGGATATAAATATCTGCAGTGAGAGTCCCTTTAAGAAATGGGTGTTGATAAATGGGTGTGTATATAAATATCTGTAGTGAGAGTACCTTTAAGAAATGGGTGTTGATAAATAGGTGCGTATATAAATATCTGTAGTGAGAGTACCTTTAAGAAATGGGTGTTGATAAATGGGTGTGTATATAAATATCTGCAGAGAGAGTCCCTTTAAGAAATGGGTGTTGATAAATGGGTGTGTATATAAATATCTGTAGTGAGAGTACCTTTAAGAAATGGGTGTTGATAAATGGGTGCGTATATAAATATCTGTAGTGAGAGTACCTTTAATAAATGGGTGTTGATAAATGGGTGCGTATATAAATATCTGTAGTGAGAGTACCTTTAAGAAATGGGTGTAGATAAATGGGTGCGTATATAAATATCTGTAGTGAGAGTCCCTTTAAGAAATGGGTGTTGATAAATGGGTGTGTATATAAATATCTGTAGTGAGAGTACCTTTAAGAAATGGGTGTTGATAAATGGGTGCGTATATAAATATCTGTAGTGAGAGTCCCTTTAAGAAATGGGTGTTGATAAATGGGTGTGTATTTAAATATCTGTAGTGAGAGTACCTTTAGGAAATGGGTGTTGATAAATGGGTGCGTATATAAATATCTGTAGCGATAGTACCTTTAAGAAATGGGTGTTGATAAATGGGTGCGTATATAAATATCTGTAGTGAGAGTACCTTTAAGAAATGGGTGTTGATAAATGGGATCGTATATAAATATCTGTAATGAGAGTACCTTTAAGAAATGGGTGTTGATAAATGGGTGTGTATATAAATATCTGCAGTGAGAGTCCCTTTAAGAAATGGGTGTTGATAAATGGGTGTGTATATAAATATCTGTAGTGAGAGTACCTTTAAGAAATGGGTGTTGATAAATGGGTGTGTATATAAATATCTGTAGTGAGAGTACCTTTAAGAAATGGGTGTTGATAAATGGGTGTGTATATAAATATCTGTAGTGAGAGTACCTTTAAGAAATGGGTGTTGATAAATGGGTGTGTATATAAATATCTGTAGTGAGAGTACCTTTAAGAAATGGGTGTTGATAAATGGGTGTGTATATAAATATCTGTAGTGAGAGTACCTTTTAGAAATGGGTGTTGATAAATGGGTGCGTATATAAATATCTGTAGTGAGAGTACCTTTAAGAAATGGGTGTTGATAAATGGGTGCGTATATAAATATCTGTAGTGAGAGTACCTTTAAGAAATGGGTGTTGATAAATGGGTGCATATATAAATATCTGTAGTGAGAGTCCCTTTAAGAAATGGGTGTTGATAAATGGGTGTGTATATAAATATCTGTAGTGAGAGTACCTTTAAGAAATGGGTGTTGATAAATGGGTGCATATATAAATATCTGTAGTGAGAGTCCCTTTAAGAAATGGGTGTTGATAAATGGGTGTGTATTTAAATATCTGTAGTGAGAGTACCTTTAGGAAATGGGTGTTGATAAATGGGTGCGTATATAAATATCTGTAGCGAGAGTACCTTTAAGAAATGGGTGTTGATAAATGGGTGCGTATATAAATATCTGTAGTGAGAGTACCTTTAAGAAATGGGTGTTGATAAATGGGTGCGTATATAAATATCTGCAGTGAGAGTCCCTTTAAGAAATGGGTGTTGATAAATGGGTGCGTATATAAATATCTGTAGTGAGAGTACCTTTAAGAAATGGGTGTTGATAAATGGGTGCGTATATAAATATCTGTAGTGAGAGTACCTTTAAGAAATGGGTGTTGATAAATGGGTGTGTATATAAATATCTGTAGTGAGAGTCCCTTTAAGAAATGGGTGTTGATAAATGGGTGTGTATATAAATATCTGCAGTGAGAGTCCCTTTAAGAAATGGGTGTTGATAAATGGGTGTGTATATAAATATCTGTAGTGAGAGTACCTTTAAGAAATGGGTGTTGATAAATAGGTGCGTATATAAATATCTGTAGTGAGAGTACCTTTAAGAAATGGGTGTTGATAAATGGGTGTGTATATAAATATCTGCAGAGAGAGTCCCTTTAAGAAATGGGTGTTGATAAATGGGTGTGTATATAAATATCTGTAGTGAGAGTACCTTTAAGAAATGGGTGTTGATAAATGGGTGCGTATATAAATATCTGTAGTGAGAGTACCTTTAAGAAATGGGTGTTGATAAATGGGTGCGTATATAAATATCTGTAGTGAGAGTCCCTTTAAGAAATGGGTGTTGATAAATGGGTGTGTATATAAATATCTGTAGTGAGAGTCCCTTTAAGAAATGGGTGTTGATAAATGGGTGTGTCTATAAATATCTGTAGTGAGAGTACCTTTAAGAAATGGGTGTTGATAAATGGGTGCGTATATAAATATCTGTAGTGAGAGTACCTTTAAGAAATGGGTGTTGATAAATGGGTGCGTATATAAATATCTGTAGTGAGAGTACCTTTAAGAAATGGGTGTTGATAAATGGGTGCGTATATAAATATCTGTAGTGAGAGTCCCTTTCAGAAATGGGTGTTGATAAATGGGTGTGTATATAAATATCTGTAGTGAGAGTACCTTTAAGAAATGGGTGTTGATAAATGGGTGCGTATATAAATATCTGTAGTGAGAGTCCCTTTAAGAAATGGGTGTTGATAAATGGGTGTGTATTTAAATATCTGTAGTGAGAGTACCTTTAGGAAATGGGTGTTGATAAATGGGTGCGTATATAAATATCTGTAGCGAGAGTACCTTTAAGAAATGGGTGTTGATAAATGGGTGCGTATTTAAATATCTGTAGTGAGAGTACCTTTAAGAAATGGGTGTTGATAAATGGGATCGTATACAAATATCTGTAGTGAGAGTACCTTTAACAAATGGGTGTTGATAAATGGGTGTGTATATAAATATCTGCAGTGAGAGTCCCTTTAAGAAATGGGTGTTGATAAATGGGTGCGTATATAAATATCTGTAGTGAGAGTACCTTTAAGAAATGGGTGTTGATAAATGGGTGCGTATATAAATATCTGTAGTGAGAGTCCCTTTAAGAAATGGGTGTTGATAAATGGGTGTGTATATAAATATCTGTAGTGAGAGTCCCTTTAAGAAATGGGTGTTGATAAATGGGTGTGTATATAAATATCTGTAGTGAGAGTCCCTTTAAGAAATGGGTGTTGATAAATGGGTGCGTATATAAATATCTGTAGTGAGAGTCCCTTTAAGAAATGGGTGTTGATAAATGGGTGTGTATATAAATATCTGTAGTGAGAGTCCCTTTAAGAAATGGGTGTTGATAAATGGGTGCGTATATAAATATCTGTAGTGAGAGTCCCTTTAAGAAATGGGTGTTGATAAATGGGTGTGTATATAAATATCTGCAGAGAGAGTCCCTTTAAGAAATGGGTGTTGATAAATGGGTGTGTATATAAATATCTGTAGTGAGAGTCCCTTTAAGAAATGGGTGTTGATAAATGGGTGCGTATATAAATATCTGTAGTGAGAGTCCCTTTAAGAAATGGGTGTTGATAAATGGGTGCGTATATAAATATCTGTAGTGAGAGTACCTTTAAGAAATGGGTGTTGATAAATGGGTGCGTATATAAATATCTGTAGTGAGAGTCCCTTTAAGAAATGGGTGTTGATAAATGGGTGCGTATATAAATATCTGTAGCGAGAGTCCCTTTAAGAAATGAGTGTTGATAAATGGGTGCGTATATAAATATCTGCAGTGAGAGTCCCTTTAAGAAATGGGTGTTGATAAATGGGTGCGTATATAAATATCTGTAGTGAGAGTCCCTTTAAGAAATGGGTGTTGATAAATGGGTGTGTATATAAATATCTGTAGTGAGAGTCCCTTTAAGAAATGGGTGTTGATAAATGGGTGCGTATATAAATATCTGTAGTGAGAGTCCCTTTAAGAAATGGGTGTTGATAAATGGGTGCGTATATAAATATCTGTAGTGAGAGTCCCTTTAAGAAATGGGTGTTGATAAATGGGTGCGTATATAAATATCTGTAGTGAGAGTACCTTTAAGAAATGGGTGTTGATAAATGGGTTCGTATATAAATATCTGTAGTGAGAGTACCTTTAAGAAATGGGTGTTGATAAATGGGTGCGTATATAAATATCTGTAGTGAGAGTCCCTTTAAGAAATGGGTGTTGATAAATGGGTGCGTATATAAATATCTGTAGTGAGAGTACCTTTAAGAAATGGGTGTTGATAAATGGGTGCGTATATAAATATCTGTAGTGAGAGTACCTTTAAGAAATGGGTGTTGATAAATGGGTGTGTATATAAATATCTGTAGTGAGAGTACCTTTAAGAAATGGGTGTTGATAAATGGGTGTGTATATAAATATCTGTAGTGAGAGTCCCTTTAAGAAATGGGTGTTGATAAATGGGTGCGTATATAAATATCTGTAGTGAGAGTACCTTTAAGAAATGGGTGTTGATAAATGGGTGTGTATATAAATATCTGTAGTGAGAGTACCTTTAAGAAATGGGTGTTGATAAATGGGTGCGTATATAAATATCTGTAGTGAGAGTACCTTTAAGAAATGGGTGTTGATAAATGGGTGCGTATATAAATATCTGTAGTGAGAGTACCTTTAAGAAATGGGTGTTGATAAATGGGTGTGTATATAAATATCTGTAGTGAGAGTACCTTTAAGAAATGGGTGTTGATAAATGGGTGTGTATATAAATATCTGTAGTGAGAGTACCTTTAAGAAATGGGTGTTGATAAATGGGTGTGTATATAAATATCTGTAGTGAGAGTCCCTTTAAGAAATGGGTGTTGATAAATGGGTGTGTATATAAATATCTGTGGTGCTTCCGGGTTGCGGCGATGCGGAGCTAAGCCGCGTGATTCGGCAGCTCCCGCGAAGACGGACTTTTGGGCCCGTTAACGGAGCCCCAACGGCACTTTTCAAATAACCAACCCGTGGGGAAGGAAGGAGAAAGGTCCCCTACTAACCTGCATGGATCGGACCCGCAGCGAAACGGCGAGGAAAGCGGCCCTGGAGCAGCGGGAGGAGAAAGGGGGAAAAAACAAAATGGCGGCGCCCACGGACAGAGAGGAGATGCAGGAGTTCATCAAGTGCTGCGATGATCGGGGCGCTGATGGGCGCGGAGTCCCTCCCCCGGGGTTGCTGGAGCTGGAAGGGGCGCACCGGGTGCTGGCGAGGAAGCCCAAGGCAAATGAGCCGCCAAGGGCGATGGTGGTGAGATTTCACCGGTTTACGGACAGAGAGAGGGTCCTGAAATGGGCCAAGAAGGAACGGAGCAGCAAGTGGGACAACGCGGAGATCAGAATATACCCGGACTGGAGCGCGGAGGTCGCTAAGCGGAGAGCGGGTTTCAACCGGGCCAAAGCGGTGCTGCATCGGAAAGGAGTGAAATTTGGAATGTTGCAGCCAGCGCGACTGTGGGTTACACATAATGGCCAACACCACTACTTCGAAACACCCGAAGAGGCGTGGACCTTTACACTAGCTGAAAAGCTGGACTCTAATTGAGGGTTTGTGTGGGAGGGGGATGTTTGAGGGGTGAAGTATGATGGTTGTTGTACATAGGGGGTCAACCACGCGCAGGAAAGGATATATGGGCTGGGGGAGAGAGACAAGGCCATGACAGGAGCTGCGCCATGGGGGGGCGGGGCAGGCTTTGGGAAGCGCGGGGTATTCTTTCCCGCACGCGGCAAGAAAGGCGGGAAGGGGAACGAAGGAATGTACATCGATTGGGAGATTCCCACGCGGGGGGGGGGTCAAAGGGATGGCGGGGGAAGCCGGGGTCAGCAGGGGTCAGCTGACTTACGGGAGGGATATGGGGGGAGCAAAATAGCTAGACGGGGATCTAGCGGGGTGGGAGGGGAGGGTGGGGTGGGGGGGGGGAAGGGGGGGAAGGGCGGGGGGGGGGGAAAGGGTTGCTGCTGCACTGGCCGAAAGAGAACGGGACACAGAAGGGGTGGCTGGGACGGGGGGTCCCCCGGCTAGGGGACTGGAGAGTGAGGGAGACGCGGACAAGGGACTGGCCCAGAAAAGGAGATGGCTAGTCGGCGGGGGGGGCGGGGAGACCCCCCAATCCGGCTGATAACGTGGAACGTGAGGGGCCTGAAAGGGCCGGTCAAGAGGGCCCGGGTGTTCGCGCACTTGAAGGGACTGAAGGCAGACGTGGTCATGCTCCAAGAGACACACCTGAAGGTGGCGGACCAGGTCAGGTTAAGAAAGGGATGGGTAGGACAGGTATTTCACTCGGGACTGGACGCGAAGAATAGAGGGGTGGCAATTCTGGTGGGAACGCGGGTGCCATTTGAGGCCAAGACTATCGTAGCGGATAAAGGAGGGAGATATGTGATGGTGAGCGGTAGGCTGCAAGGGACGTGGGTGGTGTTGGTAAACGTATACGCCCCGAACTGGGATGACGCGGGATTTATGAAGCGCATGTTGGGGCGCATTCCGGACCTGGAGGCAGGAGGCCTGATAATGGGAGCGGACTTCAATACAGTGTTGGACCCAGCACTGGACCGCTCCAGATCAAGGACGGGAAGGAGGCCGGCGGCGGCCAAGGTGCTCAGGGGGTTTATGGATCAGATGGGGGGAGTGGACCCATGGCGGTTTGCAAGGCCGCAGGCCAGGGAATTTTCTTTTTTCTCCCACGTACATAAGGCTTACTCCCGGATAGATTTCTTTGTTCTGGGCAGGGCGCTCATCCCGAGAGTGGAGGGGACGGCTCCAGACGGAGTTTGACCTGCTGACCACGAGCAAAGCGGAGGCACAGTGGAGGAAGGCGCAGGGGGCGACCTACGAGTACGGGGAAAAGGTGAGTCGGATGCTGGCGCACCAGCTCCGTAAGAGGGCGGCAGCGAGGGAAATAGGGGGAATCAAAGATGGAAGGGGAGCCACGGTTCGAAGTGCAACGAAAATAAATAAGGTATTCAAGGCCTTCTATGAAGAGCTGTACAGGTCCCAGCCCCCAGGGGGGGGAAGGGGGGTGAGGCGATTCCTGGACCAGCTGGGGTTCCCGAGGGTGGAGGAGCAGGAGGCGGTGGGTTTGGGGGCACCAATTGGGTTGGAGGAGTTGAGTAAGGGTTTGGGGAGCATGCAGGCGGGGAAGGCCCCGGGGCCGGACGGGTTCCTGGTGGAATTCTACAGAAAATATGTGGACCTGCTGGCCCCGCTACTAGTGAGGACCTTTAACGAGGCAAGAGAGGAGGGGACCCTGCCCCAGACAATGTCGGAGGTGACAATCTCCTTGATTCTAAAGCGAGACAAGGACCCACTGCAACGTGGATCGTACAGGCCGATTTCGCTCCTCAATGTGGATGCTAAGCTATTGGCAAAAGTGCTGGCCACTAGGATTGAGGACTGTGTCCCGGGGGTGATTCACGAGGACCAGACAGGATTTGTAAAGGGTAGGCAGTTAAATACCAATGTGCGGCGGCTCTTAAACGTGATAATGATGACATCGGAGGAGGGAGAGGCGGAGATAGTGGCAGCTATGGACGCGGAAAAAGCCTTTGACCGAGTAGCGTGGGAGTACCTCTGGGAGGTATTGCGCAGGTTTGGGTTCGGGGGAGGGTTTATCAATTGGGTTAAGCTCCTTTACAGTGCCCCGGTGGTGAGTGTAGTGACGAACCGGCGGAGGTCGGAGTACTTTCGGCTGTACCGAGGGACGAGGCAGGGGTGCCCCCTGTCCCCTCTGTTGTTTGCATTGGTGATCGAACCCGTGGCCATATCACTTAGGGAGTCTCAGAAATGGAGGGGGATAGTCCGCGGGGGAGACTGAGGATCGGGTATCGCTATATGCGGATGACCTGCTGCTATACGTGGCGGACCCAATGGAGGGGATGGTGGAGGTCATGCAGACTCTAAGGGAGTTTGGGGAGTTTTCGGGCTATCAGCTGAATGTAGGGAAGAGTGAGCTCTTTGTATTACAGGCGGGGGACCAAGAAAGAGGGATAGGGGACCTACCGCTGAGGAGGGCGGAGAGGAGTTTTCGGTATCTGGGGATCCAGATAGCCAGGAGTTGGGGGGCCCTACATAAACTGAATCTGACGAGGTTGGTGGAGCAAATGGAGGAGGATTTTAAAAGATGGGACACGCTCCCGCTCTCGCTGGCGGGTAGGGTGCAGTCCTTCCGAGGTTTTTGTTCGTGTTTCAGTGCCTCCCCATTGTGATCACCAAGGGCTTTTTCAAGAGAGTAGGTAGGAGTATTATGGGGTATGTGTGGGCAAATAAGACCCCGAGGGTTAGGAGAGGGTTCTGGGAACGCAATAGGGACCGAGGACCAAACGTAGGGAGTTACTACTGGGCAGCAAACGTGGCGATGATCCGCAAGTGGGTTATGGAGGGAGAGGATGGAGATGGCGTCCTGTAAAGGAACGAGCCTGGGGGCGTTGGTAACGGCACCGCTGCCGCTCTCGCCGACAAAATACACCACAAGCCCGGTGGTGGCGGCAACATTAAGGATCTGGGGCCAGTGGAGACGGCACCGGGGTGCAATAGGAGCATCGGTGTGGTCCCCGATCAGGGGTAACCACCGGTTTGTCCCGGGGAAGATGGACGGGGGGTTCCAGAGCTGGCATCGGGCGGGAATTAGAAGAATGGGGGACCTGTTCATTGACGGGACATTTGCGAGCCTAGGGGCACTGGAGGAGAAATTTGAGTTACCCCCGGGAAATGCATTTAGATATATGCAGGTGAGGGCTTTTGTGAGGCGACAGGTGAGGGAATTCCCGTTGCTCCCGGCACAAGAAGTTCAAGACAGGGTGATCTCGGGGGTATGGGTCAGGGAGGGCAAGGTGTCGGAAATACACCAAGAGATGAAAGAAGAGGTGGAAGCGCTGGCAGAAGAGTTGAAGGGTAAACGGGAGGAGGAGCTGGGGGAGGAGATTGAGGAAGGTCTGTGGGCTGATGCCCTAGGTAGGGTTAACTCCTCCTCCTCGTGTGCCAGGCTCAGCCTGATACAATTTAAGATGGTCCACAGAGCGCACTTGACGGGGGCGAGGCTGAGTAGGTTCTTTGGGGTGGAGGACAGATGTGGAAGGTGCTCAGGGAGCCCGGCGAACCATGTCCACATGTTTGGTCATGCCCGGCACTGGAGGGGTTCTGGAGAGGAGTGGCGGGAGCAATATCTCAGGTGGTGAAAGTCCGGGTCAAGCCAGGCTAGGGGCTGGCAATATTTGGAGTAGTGGACGAACCGGGAGTGCAGGAGGCGAAAGAGGCCGGCATTCTGGCCTTTGCGTCCCTAGTAGCCCGGCGAAGGATCTTGCTAATGTGGAAGGAGGCGAAGCCCCCTAGCCTGGAGGCCTGGATAAACGACATGGCTGGGGTCATAAAATTGGAGAGAATCAAGTTTGCTTTGAGAGGGTCTGCGCAGGGGTTCTACAGGCGGTGGCAACCGTTCCTAGACTATCTCGCGGAGCGTTAGAGGAAGGTCGGTCAGCAGCAGCAGCAACCCTGGGGGGGGGGGGGGGGAGGAAGGAGGGGGGAACGAGAGATTGTTGGAGGGGATGGACGAGCGGGAGATAGCATGGAGGGTGGGGGGAAACGGTACGTGCGAGAGCCAGTGTATAAAGCTATGTAAATATACCATCTTGCCATGTATATATCTTGCTCAGGGTGATTTTGCGTTATTCTGTTACGGGGTGGGGGGGGGGGGGGGTTATTGTTTGTAAGGGGAAAAAATTGTGTTAAAAAACCTTTAAAAAAATATATCTGTAGTGAGAGTACCTTTAAGAAATGGGTGTCTATAAATGGGGGTGTATATAAATATCTGTAGTGAGAGCACCTTTAAGAAATGGGTGTTTATTACTGCAGTGATGTCAGACAGTGGGTGGAGCCGGGCTGTCTGTCAGCTTTTTACTTTCGCTTTAGGCAGTTTGCTGCAGGGTGGGTTTGGTTTCATTTTAGTTTTGGAGCAGCTGCAATCACAGCAGGATGTGTGTGAATCTCTGCGAGCTAAACAATGTCCATTTGCTGATTTCAACGTGGTAACTGTTCTCAGTAGTGAATTTAAACCTGATGTCTTTCTGTTGAAAGGTTTTTTTTTAAAGTCTTATGGGTGTTAAAAGAAAAGTTTAAGTATGAGTTAGTGTTGTATTCTTTGGGGGTTGTATTTGAATTAATGGTTGCTAAGATGTTCACTGTATGTTGTCATAGATTGTCATAGAATTTACAGTGCAGAAGGAGGCCATTCGGCCCATCGAGTCTGCACCGGCTCTTGGAAAGCGCACCCTACCCAAGGTCAACACCTCCGCCCTATCCCCATAACCCAGTAACCCCACCCAACACCAAGGGCAATTTTGGACACTAAGGGCAATTTAATACGGCCAATCCACCTAACCTGCACATCTTTGGACTGTGGGAGGAAACCGGAGCACCCGGAGGAAACCCACGCACACACGGGGAGGACGTGCAGACTCCGCACAGACAGTGACCCAAGCCGGGAATCGAACCTGGGACCCTGGAGCTGTGAAGCAATTGTGCTGTCCACAATGCTCCCGTGCTGCCCCACAATGCTACCGTGCTGTTTTAAAAAGGTTAACTTGAGTTCATAGAATAAACATTGTTTTGCTTCAAAAAATACTTTTACATTTCTGCTGTCCCACACCTGGAGAGTGGGCCGTGCGCTCCCCACACCACAATCTAGTCAAAGTTGTGGGTCAGGTGAACTACATGATTCTGTCGCCATCTGGGATGGCCACTTACAACAAGAAACATGGAGGTTTGCAAAGCCTGAAGGGAAATGTGGCCAATGTAAGGTTCAGGCAGGCTCAGAGCCTGAATGCATATTTATGAGTGAAGAATCCAGACGGTATCGAAACCCCCAACCGATTACCATTTTAATGGCCCATCTCCGTAAGACAAAGGACTGATACTTGAGCAACCGATACAATCCCAGACATTTTGGCGCCACTCCCTTTACTCAGGAAGCATAAACAGCAAGGTCGATGACGTACTGGCACTGGAGGGTGTGCAGAGGAGATTCACTAGGTTAATCCCAGAGCTGAAGGGGTTGGATTACGAGGAGAGGTTGAGTAGACTGGGACTGTACTCGTTGGAATTTAGAAGGATGAGGGGGGATCTTATAGAAACATATAAGATTATGAAGGGAATAGATAGGATAGATGCGGGCAGGTTGTTTCCACTGGCGGGTGAAAGCAGAACTAGGGGGCATAGCCTCAAAATAAGGGGAAGAAGATTTAGGACTGAGTTTAGGAGGAACTTCCTCACCCAAAGGGTTGTGAATCTATGGAATTCCTTGCCCAGTGAAGCAGTAGAGGCTCCTTCATTAAATGTTTTTAAGATAAAGAGAGATAGTTTTTTGAAGAATAAAGGGATTAAGGGTTATGGTGTACGGGGCGGAGAGTCCACAAAAGATCAGCCATGATCTCATTGAATGGCGGAGCAGGCTCGAGGGGCCGAATGGCCGACTCCTGCTCCTAGTTCTTATGACCGCTTAGGACACGCCCAGCCACCAAGGCACCCGCCCCTTTATTGTCTCAGATCGAAGGCAGTGATCGAAGTCTGCCGAATTATTGGGTCCAAACCTAAGGACCGCCCAAAAGAGCGCGAAACCCCCCCACGGATAAAGAGAGAGACGCTGCCATGTGTTCGGCCTGTTTTGGACCGGGCGCTCCGGCAACGTCCATCTCCAATCGCAGCGCCACCAGAAACAGGTTCAAGTTCAACGCCCGCTACCAGGCGGATGAGCCCAGCTGAGCAGCAGTTACTCTTTCGGACTCGATAGATCCAGAATTGAACAGCGGCCACTGTTCCTCTGGCCTAACCCGGGTGCCTGAAGTTAAGTACAGGTTGTCATAGTGTTAGGTGTAGTTTAGTTTTTGTGTTTATGTTGCATGCGTGAGTTAATCTTGTGTGTAAATAAAGTACCACTGATCTTGAACTAACTAACTAGTTGTTGGGCCTTTGATCGATACCCGGTTGAACCTTGTGGTGGTATCATTCGATACCTGCTGACTCTCAAAGCAATATAACATCGAGGTCTGAAGAAAGACGGGTAACATTATTGACGGCCATATTTATAGCGGGTAATAAAAGGCAACAAGGCAGACAGAGCGAGATATACAGAGACAAAGAAAAGGAGACAGAGAGACAGAGACAGAATTCGGAGCGAGACAGGCAAAAAGAGAGAGAGACAGAGAGAGAGGGATGGAGAGACAGAGAGATGGAGATACCGAGTGAGAATGGGAGAATAGAGACAGAGATAGAGAGACAGATATAGAAATAGAGGGCGGAATTCCCCGGAAACGGCACGAAGTCCGCCGAGCGGCGCCAAAAACGGCGCGAATCAGTCCGGCATCGCACCGCCCCAAAGGTGCGGAATTCTCCGCATCTTGAGCGGCCGAGCCCGAACCTTGAGGGGCTAGGCCCGAGCCGGACTGATTTCCGCCCCACCAGCTGGCGCGGAAATGACATCTCCGACTCGCTCCCACAGGGAGTGGGGGAGAATGTGGGACTCGCTCCCACAGGGAGTGGGGAGAATGTGCGACTCGCTCCCACAGGGAGTGGGGGAGAATGTTGGATTCGCTCCCACAGGAGTGGGGGAGAATGTGGGACTTGCTCCCAAGGGGAGGTGGGGGAGAATGTTGGATTCGCTCCCACATGGAGTGGGGGAGATTGTGGGACTCGCTCCCACAGGAAGTGGGGGAGAATGTGGGACTTGCTCCCACAGGGAGTGGGAGAATGTGCGACTCGCTCCCACAGGGAGTGGGGGAGAATGTGGGACTAGCTCCGACAGGGAGTGGGGAGAATGTGGGACTAGCTCCGACAGGGAGTGGGGGGAATGTGGGACTCGCTCCCAGAGGGAGTCGAGAGAATGTGGAACTCGCTCCCACAGGGACTGGGGGAGAATGTGCGACTCGCTCCCACGCGGAGTGGGGGTGAATGTAGGACTCGCTCCCACAGGGAGTGGGGAGAATGTGTAACTCGCTCCCACAGGGAGTGGGAGGGAATGTGAGAATCGCTCCCACAGGGAATGGGAGGGAATGTGGGACTCGCTCCCACAGGGTGTGGGGGAGAATGTGGGACGCGCTCCCACAGGGAGTGGGGGAGAATGTGGTACTCGCTCCCACAGGGAGTGGGGGAGAATGTGGGACTCGCTCCCACAGGTAGTGGGGGAGAATGTGCGAGCTGCTCCCACAGTGAGTGGGGGGGGAATGTGGGACTCGCTCCCACAGGGAGTGGGGGAGAATGTGGGACTCGCTCCCACAGGGAGTGGGGGATAATGTGCGACTCTCTCCCACAGGGAGTGGGGGGGGAATGTGGGACTCGCTCCGACAGGGAGTGGGGGAGAATGTGGGACTCGCTCCCACAGAGAGTGGGGGTGATTGTGGGACTCGCTCCCACAGGGAGTGGGGGAGAATGTGGGATTCGCTCCCACAGGGAGTGGGGAGAAGGTGGGACTCGCTCCCACAGGGAGTGGGGGAGAATGTGGGACTCGCTCCCACGGGGAGTGGGGGAGAATGTGGAACTCGCTCCCATGGGGAGTGGGGGAGAATGTGGGACTCGCTCGCACGGGGAGTGGGGGAGAATGTGCGACTCTATCCCACAGGGAGTGGGAGGGAATGTGAGAATAGCTCCCACAGGGAGTAGGAGGGAATGTGGGACTCGCTCCCACAGGGAGTGGGGGAGAATGTGGGACTCGCTCCCACAGGGAGTGGGGGAGATTGTGGGACTCGCTCCCACAGGGAGTGGGGAGATTGTGGGACTCGCTCCCACAGGGGAGTGGGGGAGAATGTGGGACTAGCTCCCACAGGGAGTGGGGGAGAATGTCGGACTCGCTCCCACAGGGAGTGGGGGAGAATGTGGGACTCGCTCCCACAGGGAGTGGGGAGAATGTGGGACTCGCTCCCACGGGGAGTGGGGTAGAATGTGGGACTCTCTCCCACAGGGAGTGGGTGAGAATGTGGGACTCGCTCCCACACGGAGTGGGGGAGATTGTGGGACTCGCTCCCACAGGGAGTGGGGGAGAATGTGTGAATCGCTCCCACGTGGAGTGGGGGAGAATGTGGGACTCGCTCCCACAGGGAGTGGGGGAGATTGTGGGACTCGCTCCCACAGGGAGTAGGGGAGAATGTGCGACTCGCTCCCACAGGGAGTGGGGGAGAATGTGGGACTCGCTCCCACAGGGATTGGGGGAGAATGTGGGACTCGTTCCCACAGGATGTGGTGGAGAATGTGGGACTCGCTCCCACAGGGAGTGGGGGAGAATGTGGGACTCGCTCCCACAGGGAGTGGGGAGAATGTGGGACTCGCTCCCAGAGGGAGTGGAGAGAATGTGGAACTCGCTCCCACAGGACTGGAGGAGAATGTGGGCCTCGCTCCCACGGGGAGTGGGGGAGAATATGGGACTCGCTCCCACAGAGAGTGGGGGAGAATGTGGGACTCGTTCCCACAGGGAGTGGGGGAGAATGTGGGACTCGCTCCCACAGGGATTGGGGGGGAATGTGGGACTCGTTCCCACAGGGAGTGGGGGAGAATGTGGGACTCGCTCCCACAGGGATTGGGGGGGAATGTGGGACTCGCTCCCACAGGGAGTGGGGGAGAATGTGGGACTCGCTCCCACAGGGATTGGGGGAGAATGTGGGACTCGCTCCCACAGGGAGTGGGAGGAATGTGGGACTCGCTCCCACAGGGAGTGGGGGAGAATGTGGGCCTCGCTCCCACGGGGAGTGGGGGAGAATATGGGACTCGCTCCCACAGAGAGTGTGGGAGAATGTGGGACTCGCTCCCACACGGAGTGGGGGAGAATGTGGGACTCGCTCCCACAGGGAGTGGGGAGAATGTGTGACTCGCTCCTACAGGGAGTGGGGAGAATGTGGGACTAGCTCCGACAGGGAGTGGGGGGAATGTGGGACTCGCTCCCAGAGGGAGTCGAGAGAATGTGGAACTCGCTCCCACAGGGACTGGGGGAGAATGTGCGACTCGCTCCCACGCGGAGTGGGGGTGAATGTAGGACTCGCTCCCACAGGGAGTGGGGAGAATGTGTAACTCGCTCCCACAGGGAGTGGGAGGGAATGTGAGAATCGCTCCCACAGGGAGTGGGAGGGAATGTGGGACTCGCTCCCACAGGGAGTGGGGGAGAATGTGGGACTCGCTCCCACAGGGAGTGGGGGAGATTGTGGGACTCGCTCCCACAGGGACTGGGGAGATTGTGGGGCTCGCTCCCACAGGGGAGTGGGGGAGAATGTGGGACTCTCTCCCACAGGGAGTGGGGGAGAATGTGGGACTCGCTCCCACACGGAGTGGGGGAGATTGTGGGATTCGCTCCCACAGGGAGTGGGGGAGAATGTGCGACTCGCTCCCAAGGGGAGTGGGGGAGAATGTGGGATTCGCTCCCACAGGGAGTGGGGGAGATTGTGGGACTCGCTCCCACAGGGAGTGGGGGAGAATGTGCGACTCGCTCCCAGAGGGAGTGGGGGAGAATGTGGGACTCGCTCCCACAGGGAGTGGGGGAGAATGTGGGACTCGCTCCCACAGGGTGTGGGGGAGAATGTGGGACTCGCTCCCACAGGGAGTGGGGGAGAATGTGGGACTCGCTCCCACAGGGAGTGGGAGGGAATGTGGGACTCGCTCCCACAGGGAGTGGGGAGAATGTGGGACTTCCTCCCACAGGGAGTGGGGGAGAATGTGGGACTTGCTCCCAGAGGGAGTGGGGGAGAATGTGGGCCTCGCTCCAACGGGGAGTGGGGTAGAATATGGGACTCGCATCCACATGGTGTGTGGTTAGAATGTGGGACTCGCTCCCACAGGGGGTGGGGAGAATGTGGGACTCGCTCCCACAGAGAGTGGGGAGAATGTGGGACTCGCTCCCACAGGGAGTGGGGAGAATGTGGGACTCGCTTCCACAGGGAGTGGGGGAGAATGTGGGACTCGCTCCCACAGGGAGTGGGGGAGAATGTGGGACTCGCTCCCACGGGGAGTGGCGAGAATGTGGGACTCGCACCCACAGGGAATGGGGGAGAATGTGGGACTCGCTCCCACAGGGAGTGGGGGGAATGTGGGACTCGCTCCTACTGGGAGTGGGGAGCATGTGGGACTCGTTCCCACAGGGAGTGGGGGAGAATGTGGGACTCGCTCCCACAGGGAGTGGGGGAGAATGTGGGACTCGCTCCCACAGGGAGTGGGAGGAATGTGGGACTCGCTCCTACAGGGAGTGGGGAGAATGTGGGACTCGTTCCCACAGGGAGTGGGGGAGAATGTGGGACTCGCTCCCACAGGGAGTGGGGGAGAATGTGGGACTCGCTCCCACAGGGAGTGGGGAGAATGTGGGACTCGCTCTTACAGGGAGTGGGGAGAATGTGGGACTCGCTCCTACAGGGAGTGGGGGGAATGTGGGACTCGCTCCCAGAGGGAGTCGAGAGAATGTGGAACTCGCTCCCACAGGGACTGGGGGAGAATGTGCGACTCGCTCCCACGCGGAGTGGGGGTGAATGTAGGACTCGCTCCCACAGGGAGTGGGGAGAATGTGGAACTCACTCCCACAGGGTGTGGGGGAGAATGTGGGACTCGCTCCCACAGGGAGTGGGGGAGAATGTGGGACTCGCTCCCACAGGGAGTGGGGGAGATTGTGGGACTCGCTCCCACGGGGAGTGGGGGAAAATGTGGGACTCGCTCCCACAAGGTGTGGGGGAGAAAGTGGGACACGCTCCCACAGGGTGTGGGGGAGAATGTGGGACTCGCTCCCACAGGGAGTGGGGAGAATGTGGGACTCGCTCCCACAGGGAGTGGGGGAGAATGTGGCACTCGCTCCCACAGGGAGTGGGAGTGAATGTGGGACTCGCTCCCACAGGGAGTGGGGAGAATGTGGGACTTGCTCCCACAGGGAGTGGGGGAGAATGTGGGACTCGCTCCCAGAGGGAGTCGAGAGAATGTGGAACTCGCTCCCACAGGACTGGGGGAGAATGTGGGCCTCGCTCCCACGGGGAGTGGGGAGAATGTGGGACTCGCTCCCACGGGGAGTGTGGGAGAATATGGGATTCGCTTCCACAGGGCGTGTGGTTAGAATGTGGGACTCGCTCCCACAGTGAGTGGGGGGGAATGTGGGACTCGTTCCCACAGGGAGTGGGGAGAATGTGGGACTCACTCCCACAGGGAGTGGGGAGAATGTGGGACTCGCTCCCACAGGGAGTGGGGAGAATGTGGGCCTCGCTCCCACGGGGAGTGGGGGAGAATATGGGACTCGGTCCCAAAGGGAGTGTGGAGAATGTGGGACTCGCTCCCACAGGGAGTCGGGAGAATGTGGGACTCGCTCCCACAGGGAGTGAGGGAGAATGTGGGACTCGCTCCCACAGGGAGTGGGGGAGAATGTGGGACTCGCTCCCACAGGGAGTGGGGAGAATGTGGGACTCGCTCCCACAGGGAGTCGGGAGAATGTGTGACTCGCTCCCACAGGGAATGGGGGAGAATGTGGGACTCGCACCCACAGGGAGTGGGGGAGAATGTGGGACTCGCTCCCACAGGGAGTGGGGGGAATGTGGGACTCGCTCCCACAGGGAGTCGGGAGAATGTGGGACTCGCTCCCAGAGGGCACCGTCGAGATACATTGATGGGGGAGTGGGGAGACGCAGCTGTATACAAACACCAGGGGGAGCGGAACGGACCGATATGGCGATGAGACTGGGGAGGGAGTGGGGGTGAGGAAGTGGACGGGCCAAATGGACTGTCTCGGCCCCCCGTTCCGTGTAACAAACCCACCGTCGCCTCCGCTTACCGATTAACGGTTCCTTCGCCTTTTGCATCATTTCCTTCGTCTGGTTGAGGGCCACCTCAGCTCCGCAGGCGATCGATTCGGACGCCCGGGTGAAGTTGGTGATGACGTTCTGAAGGGGTCCTTCAATGACCAGCCCGAAGGCCAAGGCCATGAGGAACGATTTCCCTTGTTCTGGGGAAAGAGAAGTTAGAAACAGTTACTTCGGTCAACAAAGAGGGGGGGGGGGGAGGTGGGGGGGTGGGGGGGTGGGGGGGGGGGCAGGGGAGAAATGTTGACCCCACTCTCGCCAAGGAGCCCCACGTTGCCAGAAGACCCCCCCCCCCCGAGCGGTGGGGCACTGTCGGCGGGCCGGGGAATTCCCAACAGCCAGAGAATTCTGACCTTGGCGCCGGGATGAGATAGAGAGGGGGTGTAGGGGCTGGAGGAGGTTACAGAGATAGGGAGGGGGTGTCGGGGCTGGAGGAGGTTACAGAGATAGGGAGGGGGTGTGGGGGCTGGAGGAGGTTACAGAGATAGGGAGGGGGTGTAGGGGCTGGAGGAGGTTACAGAGATAGGGAGGGGGTGTCGGGGCTGGAGGAGGTTACAGAGATAGGGAGGGGGTGTAGGGGCTGGAGGAGGTTACAGAGATAGGGAGGGGGTGTAGGGGATGGAGGTTACAGAGATAGGGAGGGGGCGTAGGGGCTGGAGGAGGTTACAGAGATAGGGAGGGGGTGTAGGGGCTGGAGAAGGTTACAGAGATAGGGAGGGGGGTGTAGGGGCTGGAGGAGGTTTCAGAGATAGGGAGCGGGTGTCGGGGCTGGAGGAGGTTACAGAGATAGGGAGGGGGGTGTAGGGGCTGGAGGAGGTTACAGAGTTAGGGAGGGGGGGCAGGGGCTGGAGGAGGTTACAGAGATAGGGAGGGGGTGTAGGGGCTGGAGGAGGTTACAGAGCTAGGGAGCGGGTGTCGGGGCTGGAGGAGGTTACAGAGATAGGGAGGGGGTGTAGGGGCTGGAGGACGTTGTAACCCAGAGTTCGAGACCGATCTGTGCCCAGGACGGGGGCAGGAGGATGCCTGAGTGGAGCAGCAACACCAGGTGTGGAGCAGAGGTGATGAATGGCCTATTTGTGTGGTGAGGAATTTGAACCCTTTCACTCGGACTGTAAGTGGACGGGGGTGGACAGGGAGGGGGGGGGGATGGTGTGGGGGGTGAGGGGGTTGGGTGTGGGGGGCGTGGGGGGGGGGGTGGCGGGGCAGGGGGGGAAGAACTGGGAATGGGCGGGAAGTGGGGAAGGAGTCCTTACTGGAGAAGATGTGCGGGAACATGAGAAAGACGTTGACCCGGATCTTGGCGGATAGGCCCATGCCTAGGCCCAGCAGCACGGCGATGGCGATGGTGGACACCAGGCAGTACCACAGGCTGTACTCCTGCACAAAGAGGACAAAGAGGGCGTAGACGCTGGTGAAGAAGAGTCCAAAGACAAACCCCCCCAGGCTCCGCAGGCACTCCTTGAAGACGTTGTCCTCCTCGATCCTCGCCTCCTGGACCTTGCGGGTCTCGGCGTCAGACCCCAGCAGCTCGTCGGCCCGCTTCCAGCAGCGTAGCTCGGGGCAACCGGGGCAGCAGGTTTCGAAGCACATCTGGGCCCTCCTGCGCTTGTAGAGGTTGAACCGGGCCTTCCTCGGGCGACCGGTGACAATGTAGATCCACTTGAGGACGAGGATCCTTGCCTTCTCCTTCCAAGGCTCCCTTTGCTCCTGATTCAGCTTCTTCCAGGTTGTCCGGAGAATCCTGTCACGTCGCGACATCCTCGTCCCTCCGCGACAGACGAGCTTAGCCCGTTTACTTCGGCAAGGCTACCCTCGTGTCGCACATCGCCAGCCTCGTAGCCTCTCCAACCTTCTCGCTGACTGCCTTCTGTAAGAGAGCCCGGACGGACGTTGAGATACATAAAATGCGACACAACCCCATTGAACAATCCAATATGATGGCGGGTTCGGGACTGGCCTGGAATTCATACATCCGAAGGACGCATCTCCCAAAACCGCCCACTCTACCATCGAGAAGTACAGCCCCCTGGCGCAGTGTACAGCTCCCTCTACACTGTCCCCATCAAACACTCCCAGGACAGGTACAGCACGGGGTTAGATATAGAGCAAAGCTCCCTCTACACTGTCCGCATCAAACACTCCCAGGACGGGTACAGCACGGGGTTAGATACAGAGTAAAGCTCCCTCTACACTTTCCCCATCAAACACTCCCAGGACAGGTACAGCACGGGGTTAGATACAGAGTAAAGCTCCCTCGACACTGTCCCCATCAAACGCTCCCAGGACAGGTACAGCACGGGGTTAGATACAGAGTAAAGCTCCCTCTACACTGTCCCATCAAACACTCCCAGGACAGGTACAGCACGGGGTCAGATACAGAGTAAAGCTCCCTCTACACTGTCCCCATCAAACACTCCCAGGACAGGTACAGCACGGGGTTAGATACAGAGTAAAGCTCCCTCTACACTGTCCCATCAAACACTCTCAGGACAGGTACAGCATGGGGTTAGATACAGAGTAAAGCTCCCTCCACACTGTCCCCATCAAGCACTCCCAGGACAGGTACAGCACGGGGTTAGATACAGAGTAAAGCTCCCTCTACACTGTCCCCATCAAACACTCCCAGGACAGGTACAGCACGGGGTTAGATACAGAGCAAAGCTCCCTCGACACTGTCCCCATCAAACACTCCCAGGACAGGTACAGCACGGGGTTAGATACAGAGTAAAGCTCCCTCTACACTGTCCCCATCAAACACTCCCAGGACAGGTACAGCACGGGGTTAGATACAGAATAAAGCTCCCTCTACACTGTCCCCATCAAACACTCCCAGGACAGGTACAGGACGGGGTTAGATACAGAGTAAAGCTCCCTCTACACTGTCCCCATCAAACACTCCCGGGACAGGTACAGCACGGGGTCAGATACAGAGTAAAGCTCCCTCTACACTGTCCCCATCAAACACTCCCAGGACAGGTACAGCACGGGGTTAGATACAGAGTAAAGCTCCCTCTGCACTGTCCCCATCAAACACTCCCAGGACAGGTACAGCACGGGGTTAGATACAGAGTAAAGCTCCCTCTGCACTGTCCCCATCAAACACTCCCAGGACAGGTACAGCACGGGCTTAGATACAGAGTAAAGCTCCCTCTACACTGTCCCCATCAAACACTCCCAGGACAGGTACACTCCCCCTCCCTCCCCTGAGCTGGTGACGTGCCTGTACCTGAACGTGTAAATGATTCCTGGTTGTAGATTCTCCGCCATCCAGTTATTGGCCACAGTCGGTTGGATCTGTGGCCAATGGGAGTTCTAGAATGCTTCCCTGCATTCCCATTGGCTACAACCTCCGCGGGGGTAATGCATCCTCGCCCTGCGATTGGCTGTTTGACGCTGCTCTATGTGTTATTATTTAAGGCCTTCTGCCTCCCCTAGCAACAGAACCTCAGGGGCTATTCTATTATTTTTTAAAACCGCCTCGTGCCTTTGCTGATTTGAGTTTGTGTGCAGCTTTCAGAGATTTCATGGGCTCCCTACAGTGCAGAAGAAGACCATTCGGCCCATCGGGTCTCCACCGACCCTCCGAAAGAGCCCCCTATCTCTGCCCAATTGCCCCATCCCCATCACCCTACCTAACTTGCACAACCCTGGACACCAAGGGGCAATTTTAGCGCGGCCAATCCACCTAACTCACCCGAGGCTGGGATCGCACGCGGGGACCTGGCGCTGCGAGGCAGCAGCGCTAACCCTCTGTGCTGCCCTGTTGGTTAATTGGAAGGTGATTGAATGTGCGGAATTCTTTGGTGCAAACCCTGAAGGAGAGTTCGAGGCCAGCTGAGGTCTGAGAGAGGGCACCTGGAATGGAATGTGGGTGTGAAGTGGAGGGAGGTGAGGGGTTGGGGGGCGGGGGGGGGGGAATACCCTGAAATATTTGTTTTATTCGAGGTACTGGGCACCAGAGAGCGATGAAGCATTGGAGGAGATACGGGGCTGGATTCGATGTCCGCTGCCACCATGTCACGTTGCACGCCCCACAACTTGCTTTTCGGAGTGCAGTTCGCTGCCGGGCTTCTAACCACCCCCCCCTCGTCGCCACATTCCGGCGCTTGTTCTGGTACACGGAGGGAGAATTGAGGATGTCCGACTCGCCCAACAAGTCTTTCGGGACTTGTGGGCGAAAACCGGAGCGCCCGGAGGAAACCCGCGCAGACACGGGGGGGAGAACGTGCAGACTCCGCACAGACAGTGACCCCAAGCCGGGAATCGAATCCGGGGCCCTGGCGCTGTGAAGCAACAGTGCTAACCACTGTGCTACCGTGCCGTCCTGTTGATCCCCAAATTTCTTTCTCTGTCAGTCTGGCCTCAACAAAAGTTGAGACGGATTCGCACGTAAAAAGAAGTTATTTATTTAGCTTGCAAGCTTGAATCATCTTACAGAAACGTAAAAGACATCCAGCCTCTTACACCCCAGAAAACGACTGAACTAAAAGACAAAGGGATCTCTGCAAAATCAATTCAAATGGTATCAAGTTTCACATACTCGACGGACATAGGTCAGCCTATGTCCCTCCTGACCTGTTCGATCTATTCTGATTGGCTCACTTCCAATCCCTTTCTCTGGCCCCTATCAATGCAGCATCACTCTCATAGACACACCTCTTCCTGCTTTTTCCATGCGGTCTCAAACCCCTTTGTCCCTAACTGCAAGAATCAAAGTGGCTTATTTCTACATTACATTAACTAGTAACTCTAAAGTAACTATTTTATATCACATTCGTCAGTCCTAGATGGAGTAAGAGCATACCTCACAACCCACACGGTGATCTTGGGAAATGAGTCAGTGGAGACTGTTGGAGACAGTTTTGATTTTCTGTAGTTCTGTCTATTGTAGTTACTTGATCCAATCCTTAGCCTTTTCAGCATACTTAAGAATGCACAATTTATAGCGTCGTGTAAATAAATTGACTTTGATTTCGTACAAAGCAATTAAAATATTAATTTAAACAAACAAAGGTCCCTCAGGGACCGGGTTTGATTTTGGCCTTGGGTCACTGTCTGTGCGGAGTCTGCACGTTCTCTCCGTGTGTGCGTGGGTTTCCTCCGGGTGCTCCGGTTTCCTCCCACAAAGATGTGCAGGTTAGGTGGATTGTGTTATGGGCCAGGGTGTAGAGAACCCCAAAGTGTATCATGGAGTTCACCTGACGCAACAACTTTGGAATAGATTGTGGTTATGAGGAACGCACGGTCCACTCTACAGGTGTGAAGCATCAGAGATCTACTGTACTTTTAACTTAAAACAATGGGCGTCATTCTCCGACCCCCCCGCCGGGGGGTCCTGGGGTCCCGGGGGGGGCGCGGGGCGATCTGGCCCCGGGGGGGTGCCCCCACGGTGGCCTGGCCCGCGATCGGGGCCCACCGATCTGCGGGCGGGCCTGTGCCGTGGGGGCACTCTTTCCCTTCCGCCTCCGCCACGGTCTCCACCATGGCGGAGGCAGAAGAGACTCCCTCCACTGCGCATGCGCGGGACACTGTCAGCGGCCGCTGACGCTCCCGCGCATGCGCCGCCCGGGGATGTCATTTCCGCGCCAGCTGGCGGGGCGGAAATTCCTCCGGCGTCGGCCTAGCCCCTCAATGTTGGGGCTCGGCCCCCAAAGATGCGGAGCATTCCGGACCTTTGGGGCGGCGCGATGCCCGTCTGATTGGCGCCGTTTTGGGCGCCAGTCGGCGGACATCACGCCGTTTCGGGAGAATTCTGCCCAATGTTTATTTATGAAATTTATGAAACTTTATAAACACACAGCAAACATCTTAACAACTATCAACACCAATAAATCCCCAAAGAATACAGTACTCTATAAGTAACTCTTAATCTTTCCTTGCGACATCCATAAAACAAAAAAAAACCTTTTACAGCAAGACATCAGGTTTAACTTCTCTACTGAGAGCAGTTACCACTTTGAATTCACAAAATGAACATTCTTTCGCTGGCAGAGCTTCATACACATCTTGCTGTGACTGCCGCTTCTCCAAATCTAAAACAAAACGAAACACACCCTGTAGCAGACAGCCCAAAGCGACGGTAAAAGCCGACAGACAGCCCAGCTCCACCCACACTCTGACATCACCGATAAACACCCATTTCTTAAAGGTATTCTCACAGGACAATTGGCCGTGCTAAATTGTCCCATTCTGTCCAAAGATGTGCTGGTTAGGTGGATTGGCCGTGCTAAATTGTCCCATTCTGTCCAAAGATGTGCAGGTTAGGTGGATTGGCCGTGCTAAATTGTCCCTTCGCGTCCAAAGATGTGCAGGTTAGGTGGATTGGCCGTGCTAAATTGTCCCATAGTGTCCAAAGATATGCAGGTTAGGTGGATTGACCGTGCTAAATTGTCCCTTAGTGTCCAAAGATGTACAGGTTAGGTGGATTGGCCGTGCTAAATTGTCCCTTAGTGGTCCAAAGATGTGCGGGTTAGGTGGATTGGCCGTGCTAAATTGCCCCTTAGTGTCCAAAGATGTGCAGGTTAGGTGGATTGGCCGTGCTAAATTGTCCCTTAGTGTCCAAAGATGTGCAGGTTAGGTGGATTGGCCGTGCTAAATTGTCCCATTCTGTCCAAAGATGTGCAGGTTAGGTGGATTGGCCGTGCTAAATTGTCCCTTAGTGTCCAAAGATGTGCAGGTTAGGTGGATTGGCCGTGCTAAATTGTCCCTTAGTGTCCAAAGATGTACAGATTCGGTGGATTGGCCGTGCTAAATTGCCCATTAGTGTCCAAAGATGTGCAGATTAGGTGGATTGGCCGTGCTAAATTGTCCCTTAGTGTCCAAAGATGTGCAGGTTAGGTGGATTGGCCGTGCTAAATTGTCCCTTAGTGTCCAAAGATGTGCAGGTTAGGTGGATTGGCCGTGCTAAATTGCCCCTTAGTGTCCAAAGATGTGCAGGTTAGGTGGATTGGCCGTGCTAAATTGTCCCTTAGTGTCCAAAGATGTGCAGGTTAGGTGGATTGGCCGTGCAAAATTGTCCCTTAGGGTGGAGGAGTGGGTAATATGATCTTTCAGAGGGTCAGGGCAGCCTTGATGGGCCAAATGGCCTCCTTCTGCACTCAGAGCCAGTCCAGGCCTGGATGGGCCGTGTGGCCCCAGCCTTGTTGTGTGAGAGTCGCGGGCTCTGTGAGGTCACAGACTGGCGGTTCTGAAGGAATTCTCCATTCTCCGTGTCACAGGGGAGTAGCGGTGTCAGAATGGGGAGGTTCTGCAAATTGGAGCGAGTGGAATAGAGAGAGAGAGGGAGGGAGGGAGGGGAAGATCAAACGAGCGGGTTGGAAGAGGGCGAGCGTGGAAAATGAGCGAGCTTCCGATGCGGGCGTGGGAGGGGAGGGGAGGGCGGGGAGAGCGCGAATAGCAGAATGGAGAGCGCGGAGAGTGGCGAGGGAACAGAGGAGGGGGCAGAGGCGGCACAGCGAGGGCAGACAAACGAGGGAGGGCAGAGCGGGGAGGGCGAGCGCAGAGGAGGGTGGAGGAGGGGACGCCGAGGGACGAAGAGAGGAAAAAGGGGGAAGAGGGCAGAGGGCGGAGAGAAAGGGAGGAGGAATGAGGGAACGGCTGAGGGCGGGGAATGGAGAGGATATTGGAGGCACCACAAGAAGGTGGCGCACTCAAGTACGTGAGAGTTCACGGTGTGAACACACTCGGCAACGGTCGCGAAGGCCGCCTCTCAGAGCGTTACTCTGTATCTAACCCCGTGCTGTACCTGTCCTGGGAGTGTTTGATGGGGACAGTGCAGAGGGAGCTTTACTCTGTATCTAACCCCGTGCTGTACCTGTCCTGGGAGTGTTTGACGGGGACAGTGCAGAGGGAGCTTTACTCTGTATCTAACCCCGTGCTGTACCTGTCCTGGGAGTGTTTGATGGGGACAGTGTAGAGGGAGCTTTACTCTGTATCTAACCCTGTGCTGTACCTGTCCTGGGATTGTTTGATGGGGACAGTGTAGAGGGAGCTTTACTCTGTATCTAACCCCCGTGCTGTACCTGTCCTGGGAGTGTTTGATGGGGACAGTGTAGAGGGAGCTTTACTTTGTATCTAACCCTGTGCTGTACCTGTCCTGGGAGTGTTTGATGGGGACAGTGTAGAGGGAGCTTTACTCTGTATCTCACCCCGTGCTGTACCTGTCCTGGGAGTGTTTGATGGGGACAGTGTAGAGGGAGCTTTACTCTGTATCTAACCCCGTGCTGTACCTGTCCTGGGAGTGTTTGATGGGGACAGTGTAGAGGGAGCTTTACTCTGTATCTAACCCCGTGCTGTACCTCTCCTGGGAGTGTTTGATGGGGACAGTGTAGAGGGAGCTTTACTCTGTATCTAACCCCGTGCTGTACCTGTCCTGGGAGTGTTTGATGGGGACAGTGTAGAGGGAGCTTTACTCTGTATCTAACCCTGTGCTGTACCTGTCCTGGGAGTGTTTGATGGGGACAGTGTAGAGGGAGCTTTACTCTGTATCTAACCCCGTGTTGTACCTGTCCTGGGAGTGTTTGATGGGGACAGTGTAGAGGGAGCTTTACTCTGTATCTAACTCCGTGCTGTACCTGTCCTGGGAGTGTTTGATGGGGACAGTGTAGAGGGAGCTTTACTCTGTATCTAACTCCGTGCTGTACCTGTCCTGGGAGTGTTTGATGTGGACAGTGTAGAGGGAGCTTTACTCTGTATCTAACCCTGTGCTGCACCTGTCCTGGGAGCGTTTGATGGGGACAGTGTAGAGGGAGCTTTACTCTGTATCTAACCCCGTGCTGTACCTGTCCTGGGAGTGTTTGATGGGGACAGTGTAGAGGGAGCTTTACTCTGTATCTAACCCCGTGGTGTACCTGTCCTGGGTGTGTTTGATGGGGACAGTGTCGAGGGAGCTTTACTCTGTATCTAACCCCGTGCTGTATCTGTCCTGGGAATGTTTGATGGGGGCAGTGTAGAGGGAGCTTTACTCTGTATCTAACCCGGTGCTGTACTTGTCCTGGGAGTGTTTGATGGGGACAGTGTAGAGGGAGCTTTACTCTGTATCTAACCCCGTGCTGTTCCTGTCCTGGGAGTGTTTGATGGGGACAGTGTAGAGGGAGCTTTACTCTGTATCTAACCCCCTGCTGTTCCTGTCCTGGGAGTGTTTGATGGGGACAGTGTAGAGGGAGCTTTACTTTGTATCTAACCCTGTGCTGTACCTGTCCTGGGAATGTTTGATGGGGGACAGTGTAGAGGGAGCTTTACTCTGTCTCCAACCCCGTGCTGTACCTGTCCTGGGAGTGTTTGATGTGGACAGTGTAGAGGGGGCTTTACTCTGTATCTAACCCCGTGCTGTACCTGCCCTGAGAGTGTTTGATGGGGACAGTGTAGAGGGAGCTTTACTCTGTATCCAACCCTGTGCTGTACCTGTCCTTGGAGTGTTTGATGGTGACAGTGTCGAGGGAGCTTTACTCTGTATCTAACCCCATGCTGTACCTGTCCTGGGAGTGTTTGATGGGGCAGTGTAGCGGGAGCTTTACTCTGTATCTAGCCCCGTGCTGTACCTGTCCTGGGAGTGTTTGATGGGGACCGTGTAGAGCGAGCTTTAGTCTCTATCTAACCCTGTGCTGTACCTGTCCTGGGAGTGTTTGATGGGGACAGTGTAGAGGGAGCTTTACTCTGTATCTAACCCTGTGCTGTACCTGCCCTGGGAGTGTTTGATGGGGACAGTGTAGAGGGAGCTTTACTCTGTATCTAACCCCGTGCTGTACCTGTCCTGTGAGTGTTTGATGGCGACGGTGTCGAGGAAACTTTATTCTGTATTTTTCCTGACCCTTGAATAACTCATGATTTTCTCCCTAGCCCTCCAATCACTCCTCACTCGGTGCTGTCCGTCCATCTTAATTCGCTTCCTCTGGAGTGAACCGTTCGACTTTCGTATCACCAAGTTCTTCATTGGATTCGGGGCTGGAGCGATCTTCGGGATTGGTGCGTGGTCTCTGTCGTTCTTTACTGTTGTCAGATGTATCGATAGGGTTAGGTGTTGCAGATTATATTTCCCAGCCTAACCGTCTGCGATGGGAAAGAGGGAGAGCAGTGACCCAGGACAGACATCGGCTGAACTCGCCTCTCGGGCCTTGTGGGCGCCAACCTGGAGGCCGTCAAAATAATCCAGGCCTCTGCACCCCCCCCCCACCCCGCTTCAGCGCCATCACGACCCCTCACCAAATCTCCCCCCGTCCCCCACTACAAATATTGTCCCCGCTGCGATGTAGCTTGCAGATTGGCCGACCCGCCAGGTTCCCATGGCGACCTCTGCTGTGTGGGGAACAGAGAACAATCCGGCGCAGGAACAGGCCCTTCGGCCCTCCAAGCCCGTACCGGTTATGATACCACCCTTGGCCCAAACCCTCAGCCCTTCCTTGTGCCGTGTCCCTCTATACCCGTCCTGTCCCGGTGTTTGTCAAGATGCCTTTTGAACGCCGTTAATGTATCTGCTTCCACAACCTCCCCTGGCCACGCATTCCAGACACTCACCACCCTCTGTGTAAAAAACCTGCCTCGCACATCTCCTCGAAACGTTGCCCCCCGGACCTTAAACCTATGCCCCCTGGTGACTGCCCCCTCCACCCTGGGACAGAGTGCCTGCCCATCCACTCTATCCACGCCCCTCATAATCTTGTCGACCTCGATCAGGTCGCCCCTCAACCTCCGTCTTTCTAATGAAAACAGTCCGAGTCTATTCAGCCTCTCCGTATAGCTAACACCCTCCAGACCCGGCAACATCCTGGTGAACCTCCTCTGCACCCTCTCCAAAGCCTCCACACCCTTCTGGTAGTGCGGCGACCAGAATTGTGCGCAATATTCCGAGTGCGGCCTAACCGAGGTTCTGTACAACTGCAGCCTGACTCGCCTTCATTGGACGATGCCCCGTCCAATGAAGGCGAGCATTCCGTCTGCTTTCTTGACCACCTTGTCCACTTGTGTTGCCACCTTCAAAGATCTGTGGACCTGCACCCCCAGATCTCTCTGACTTTCTATATTCCGAAGAGTTTTGCTATTTGCATTATATTTCCCCTCTATGTTAGACCCCCCAAAATGCATTACTTCACATTTGTCCGGATTAAACTGCATTTGCCATTTCTCTGCCCAAGTCTCCAAGAAGCCAGACTGAAGACCGCGTGTGGACCTTGGAATCCCGAAAGACCCAGGCCTCAAAACCACGCTCAGGCCCCCCCCACCCCGCCCCCCGGCACCCCCCCCCCTCGCCCGCTGCCCTCCCCCCCCCCCGCCCCCCCCCCGCCTCCCCCCCCCCCGCCTCCCCCCCCCGCCCCCCGGCACTCCCCCCCTCACCCGCCGCCCCCACCCCCCCCCCCCTCGGCCCCCACCCCCCCCGCCCCCCCGCCTCCTGACATGCATCAACCTCCTCTATTACCTCCCTCTGACCAGGTCCCTGTCGGGAGAATCCAACCAAAGCATTGCTCGTTTTCCTTGTTCCGAAATGTAAGAAAGAATCGGGTTTTATTCTTGCCAGTTCGGGACTGTTGCAGTGGGGGCTGTGCTCCCCAACACATAGATTTGGAGTTGCTGTGCGAGCCGGTCTCCTTCATTGGAGGGTCAGTCCTGAGGGAGTGCCGCACTGACGGAGGGTCATTACTGAGGGAGCGCCGCACTGTGGGAGGGTCAGTACTGAGGGAGCGCCGCACTGTCGGAGGGTCAGTACTGAGGGAGCGCCGCACTGTGGAGGGTCAGTCCTGAGGGAGTGCCGCACTGACGGAGGGTCATTACTGAGGGAGCGCCGCACTGTGGGAGGGTCAGTACTGAGGGAGCGCCGCACTGTCGGAGGGTCAGTACTGAGGGAGCGCCGCACTGTGGGAGGGTCAGTACTGAGGGAGTGCCGCACTGTCGGAGAGTCAGTACTGAGGGAGTGCCGCACTGTCAGAGGGTCAGTACTGAGGGAGCGCCGCACTGTCAGAGGGTCAGTACTGAGGGAGTGCCGCACTGTGGGAGGGTCAGTACTGAGGGAGCGCCGCACTGTCGGAGGGTCAGTACTGAGGGAGGACCGCACTGTCGGAGGGTCAGTTCTGAGGGAGCACCGCACTGTCGGAGGGTCAGTTCTGAGGGAGCGCCGCACTGTCGGAGGGTCAGTACTGAGGGAGGACCGCACTGCCGGAGAGTCGGTACTGAGGGAGCACCGCACTGTCGGAGGGTCAGTTCTGAGGGAGCACCGCACTGTCGGAGGGTCAGTACTGAGGGAGCGCCGCACTGTGGGAGGGTCAGTACTGAGGGAGCGCCGCGCTGTCGGGTAGTCAGTACTGAGGGAGCGCCGCACTGTCGGAGCGTCAGTACTGAGGGAACACCGCACTGTGGGAGGGTCAGTACTGAGGGAGCGCCGCACTGTCGGATGGTCAGTACTGAGGGAGGACCGCACTGTCGGAGAGTCAGTACTGAGGGAGCACCGCACTGTGGGAGGGTCAGTACTGAGGGAGCGCCGCACTGTCGGAGGGTCAGTACTGAGGGAGTGCCGCATTGTCGGAGGGTCAGTACTGAGGGAGGACCGCACTGTCGGAGGGTCAGTACTGAGGGAGCGCCGCACTGTCGGAGGGTCAGTACTGAGGGAGCGCCGCACTGTCAGAGGGTCAGTACTGAGGGAGTGCCGCACTGTGGGAGGGTCAGTACTGAGGGAGCGCCGCACTGTCGGAGGGTCAGTACTGAGGGAGGACCGCACTGTCGGAGGGTCAGTTCTGAGGGAGCACCGCACTGTCGGAGGGTCAGTTCTGAGGGAGCGCCGCACTGTCGGAGGGTCAGTACTGAGGGAGGACCGCACTGCCGGAGAGTCGGTACTGAGGGAGCACCGCACTGTCGGAGGGTCAGTTCTGAGGGAGCACCGCACTGTCGGAGGGTCAGTACTGAGGGAGCGCCGCACTGTGGGAGGGTCAGTACTGAGGGAGCGCCGCGCTGTCGGGTAGTCAGTACTGAGGGAGCGCCGCACTGTCGGAGCGTCAGTACTGAGGGAACACCGCACTGTGGGAGGGTCAGTACTGAGGGAGCGCCGCACTGTCGGATGGTCAGTACTGAGGGAGGACCGCACTGTCGGAGAGTCAGTACTGAGGGAGCACCGCACTGTCGGAGGGTCAGTTCTGAGGGAGCGCTGCTCTGTCGGAGGGTCAGTACTGAGGGAGCGCCGCACTGTCGGAGGTTCAGTACTGAGTGCCGCACTGTCAGAGGGTCAGTACTGAGGGAGCGCCGCACTGTCGGAGCGTCAGTACTGAGGGAACACCGCACTGTGGGAGGGTCATTACTGAGGGAGCGCCGCACTGTCGGAGATTCAGTACTGAGGGAGGACCGCACTGTCGGAGAGTCAGTACTGAGGGAGCACCGCACTGTCGGAGGGTCAGTTCTGAGGGAGCACCGCACTGTCGGAGGGTCAGTACTGAGGGAGCGCCGCACTGTCGGAGGGTCAGTACTGAGGGAGCGCCGACCTGTCGGAGGGTCAGTACTGAGGGAGTGCCGCACTGTCGGAGGGTCAGTTCTGAGGGAGCGCCGCACTGTCAGAGGGTCAGTACTGAGGGAGTGCCGCACTGTGGGAGGGTCAGTACTGAGGGAGCGCCGCACTGTGGGTGGTTCAGTACTGAGTGAGCACCGCACTGTCGGAGGGTCAGTGCTGAGGGAGCGCCGCACTGTCGGAGGGTCAGTGCTGAGGGAGTGCCGCACTGTCGGAGGGTCAGTACTGAGGGAGCGCTGCACTGTCGGAGGGTCAGTGCTGAGGGAGCGCCGCACTGTCGGAGGGTCAGTACTGAGGGAGCGTCGCACTGTCAGAGGGTCAGTACTGAGGGAGCGCCGCACTGTCAGAGGGTCAGTGCTGAGGGAGCGCCGCACTGTCGGAGGGTCAGTGCTGAGGGAGTGTTTCACTGTCGGAGGTTCAGCACTGAGAATAAAGATCAAAAGTAATTCATTAGATGGAACCTGTGTTGAGATGTTCTGACGTTGTGAAAGAAACCAGATGAATGCCAGAAGGAATATCTGAGAGTCCAACACTCGCTCAGCACTAACACTGGGAGAGTCTGGCCAGACACCGCTCTGCGGAGAGGGGATCGAACCGCCAGCGGCGTGAGTCGATAATCAGATTCCGCTGACTGACAGTCACCAAACGTTGCTTTTCCATTCTGCTCATCAGGGTTCTACTTCATCATCGTCGATCAATTGGAACTTTATGAGGATCACAAGCTTTACATTCTGTACGGATTATCCAGTGAGTAATTAACAGGGAGCTTTACTCTGTATCTAACCCCGTGCTGTACCTGTCCTGGGAGTGTTTGATGGGGACAGTGTAGAGGGAGCTTTACTCTGTATCTAACCCCGTGCTGTACCTGTCCTGGGAGTGTTTGATGGGGACAGTGTAGAGGGAGCTTTACTCTGTATCTAACCCCGTGCTGTACCTGTCCTGGAAGTGTTTGATGGGGACAGTGTAGAATCATAGAAGTTTACAGCATGGAAACAGGCCCTTCGGCCCAACCAGTCCATGCCGCCCAGTTTTTACCATTAAGCTAGTCCCAATTGCCCGCACTTGGAACATAACCCTCTATACCCATCTTACCCATGTAACTATCTAAATGTTTTTTAAAAGACACAATTGTACCCGCCTCTACTACTACCTTCGATGTGGTGGCCATCACGGAAACTTGGATAGAAGAGGGGCAGAAATGGTTGTTGGAGGTCCCTGGTTATAGATGTTTCAATAAGATTAGGGAGGGTGGTAAAAGAGGTGGGGGGGGTGGCATTATTAATTAGGGATAGTATAACAGCTGCAGAAAGGCAGTTCGAGGAGTATCACCCTATTGAGGTAGTATGGGTTGAAGTCAGAAATAGGAAAGGAGCAGTCACCTTGTTAGGAGTTTTCTATAGGCCCCCCAATAGTAACAGAGATGTGGAGGAACAGATTGGGAAACAGATTTTGGAAAGGTGCAGAAGTCATAGGGTAGTAGTCATGGGCGACTTTAACTTCCCAAATATTGAGTGGAAACTCTTTAGATCAAATAGTTTGGATGGGGTGGTGTTTGTACAGTGTGTCCAGGAAGCTTTTCTAACACAGTATGTAGATTGTCCGACCAGAGGAGGGGCAATATTGGATTTAGTACTGGGTAATGAACCAGGGCAAGTGATAGATTTGTTAGTGGGGGAGCATTTTGGAGATAGTGACCACAATTCTGTGACTTTCACTTTAGTAATGGAGAGGGATAGGTACGTGCAACAGGGCAAGGTTTACAATTGGGGGAAGGGTAAATACGATGTTGTCAGACAAGAATTGAAGTGCATAAGTTGGGAACATAGGCTGGCAGGGAAGGACACAAGTGAAATGTGGAACTTGTTCAAGGAACAGGTGCTACGTGTCCTTGATATGTATGTCCCTGTCAGGCAGGGAAGAGATGGTCGAGTGAGGGAACCATGGTTGACAAGAGAGGTTGAATGTCTTGTTAAGAGGAAAAAGGTGACTTATGTAAGGCTGAGGAAACAAGGTTCAGACAGGGCATTGGAGGGATACAAGATAGCCAGGAGGGAACTGAAGAAAGGGATTAGGAGAGCTAAGAGAGGGCATGAACAATCTTTGGCGGGTAGGATCAAGGAAAACCCCAAGGCCTTTTACACATATGTGAGAAATATGAGAATGACTAGAGCGAGGGTAGGTCCGATCAAGGACAGTAGCGGGAGATTGTGTATTGAGTCTGAAGAGATAGGAGAGGTCTTGAATGAGTATTTTTCTTCTGTATTTACAAATGAGAGGGGCGATATTGTTGGAGAGGACAGTGTGAAACAGATTGGTAAGCTCAAGGAAATACTTGTCAGGAAGGAAGATGTGTTGGGCATTTTGAAAAACTTGAGGATAGACAAGTCCCCCGGGCCTGACGGGATATATCCAAGGGTTCTATGGGAAGCAAGAGATGAAATTGCAGAGCCGTTGGCAATGATCTTTTCGTCCTCACTGTCAACAGGGGTGGTACCAGGGGATTGGAGAGTGGCGAATGTCGTGCCCCTGTTCAAAAAAGGAACTAGGGATAACCCTGGGAATTACAGGCCAGTTAGTCTTACTTCGGTGGTAGGCAAAGTAATGGAAAGGGTACTGAAGGATAGGATTTCTGAGCATCTGGAAAGACACTGCTTGATTAGGGATAGTCAGCACGGATTTGTGAGGGGTAGGTCTTGCCTTACAAATCTTATTGAATTCTTTGAGGAGGTGACCAAGCATGTGGATGAAGGTAAAGCAGTGGATGTAGTGTACATGGATTTTAGTAAGGCATTTGATAAAGTTCCCCATGGTAGGCTTATGCAGAAAGTAAGGAGGCATGGGATAGTGGGAAATTTGGCCAGTTGGATAACGAACTGGCTAACCGATAGAAGTCAGAGAGTGGTGGTGGATGGCAAATATTCAGCCTGGATCCCAGTTACCAGTGGCGTACCGCAGGGATCAGTTCTGGGTCCTCTGCTGTTTGTGATTTTCATTAATGACTTGGGTGAGGGAGTTGAAGGGTGGGTCAGTAAATTTGCAGACGATACGAAGATTGGTGGAGTTGTGGATAGTAAGGAGGGCTGTTGTCGGCTGCAAAGAGACATAGATAGGATGCAGAGCTGGGCTGAGAAGTGGCAGATGGAGTTTAACCCTGAAAAGTGTGAGGTTGTCCATTTTGGAAGGACAAATATGAATGCGGAATATAGGGTTAACGGTAGAGTTCTTGGCAATGTGGAGGAGCAGAGAGATCTTGGGGTCTATGTTCATACATCTTTGAAAGTTGCCACTCAAGTGGATAGAGCTGTGAAGAAGGCCTATGGTGTGCTCGCGTTCATTAACAGAGGGATTGAATTTAAGAGCCGTGAGGTGATGATGCAGCTGTACAAAACTTTGGTAAGGCCACATTTGGAGTACTGTGTACAGTTCTGGTCGCCTCATTTTAGGAAGGATGTGGAAGCTCTGGAAAAGGTGCAAAGAAGATTTACCAGGATGTTGCCTGGAATGGAGAGTAGGTCTTACGAGGAAAGGTTGAGGGTGCTAGGCCTTTTCTCATTAGAGCGGAGAAGGATGAGGGGCGACTTGATAGAGGTTTATAAGATGATCAGGGGAATAGATAGAGTAGACAGTCAGAGACTTTTTCCCCGGGTGGAACACACCATTACAAGGGGACATAAATTTAAGGTGAAAGGTGGAAGATATAGGAGGGATATCAGAGGTAGGTTCTTTACCCAGAGAGTAGTGGGGGCATGGAATGCACTGCCTGTGGAAGTAGTTGAGTCGGAAACATTAGGGACCTTAAAGCAGCTATTGGATAGGTACATGGATGACGGTAAAATGATATAGTGTAGATTTATTTGTTCTTAAGGGCAGCACGGTAGCATTGTGGATAGCACAATTGCTTCACAGCTCCATGGTCCCAGGTTCGATTCCGGCTTGGGTCATTGTCTGTGCGGAGTCTGCACGTCCTCCCCGTGTCTGCGTGGGTTTCCTCCGGGTGCTCCGGTTTCCTCCCACAGTCCAAAGATGTGCGGGTTAGGTGAATTGGCCAATGATAAATTGCCCTTAATGTCCAAATTGCCCTTGGTGTTGGGTGGAGGTGTTGAGTTTGGGTATGGTGCTCTTTCCAAGAGCCGGTGCAGACTCAAAGGGCCGAATGGCCTCCTTCTGCACTGTAAATTCAATGATAATCTATGATTAATCTAGGACAAAGGTTCGGCACAACATCGTGGGCCGAAGGGCCTGTTCTGTGCTGTATTTTCTATGTTCTATGTTCTATGTACCTCTGGCAGCCCATTCCAGACACTCACTACCCTCTGAGTGAAGAAATTGCCCCTCTGGGCCCTTCTGAATCTCTCCCCTCTCACCTTAAACCTATGCCCTCTAGTTTTAGACTCCCCTACCTTTGGGAAAAGATGTTGACTGTCTACCTTATCTATGCCCCTCATTATTTTATAGACCTCTATAAGATCACCCCTAAGCCTCCTACGCTCCAGGGAAAAAAGTCCCAGTCTATCCAGCCTCTCCTTATAACTCAAACCTTCAAGTCCCGGTAACATCCTAGCAAATCTTTTCTGCACTCTTTCTAGTTTAATAATATCCTTTCTATAATAGGGTGACCAGAACTGCACACAGTATTCCAAGTGTGGCCGTACCAATGTCTTGTACAACTTCAACAAGACGTCCCAACTCCTTTATTCAATGTTCTGACCAATGAAACCAAGCATGCCGAATGCCTTCTTCACCACCCTGTCCACCTGCGACTCCACCTTCAAGGAGCTATGAACCTGTACTCCTAGATCTCTTTGTTCTATAACTCTCCCCAACGCCATACCATTAACTGAGTAGTCTCCTGGCCTGATTCGATCTGCCAAAATGCATCACCTCACATTTATCTAAATTAAACTCCATCTGCCATTCGTCGGCCCACTGGCCTAATTGATCAAGATCCCATTGCAATCCTAGATAACCTTCTTCACTATCCTGGGAGCTTTACTCTGTATCTAACCCCGTGCTGTACCTGTCCTGGGAGAGTTTGATGGGGACAGTGTAGGGGGAGCTTTACTCTGTATCTAACCCCGTGCTGTACCTGTCCTGGGAGTGTTTGATGGGGGTCAGTGTAGAGGAAGACTTACTCTGTATCTAACCCCGTGCTGTACCTGTCCTGGGAGTGTTTGATGGGGACAGTGTAGAGGGAGCTTTTGTCTGTATCTAACCCCGTGCTGTACCTGTCCTGGGAATGTTTGATGGGGACAGTGTAGAGGGAGCTTTACTCTGTATCTAACCCCGTGCTGTTCCAGTCCTGGGAGTGTTTGAACCGGGACAGTGTCGAGGGACCTTTACACCGTATCTAACCCCGTGCTGAACCTGTCCTGGGAGTGTTTGAAACGGGACAGTGTCGAGGGACCTTTACTCTGTATCTAACCCCGTGCTGAACCTGTCCTGGGAGTGTTTGATGGGGGCAATGTGGAGGGAGCTTTACTCTGTATCTAACCCTGTGCTGTACCTGTCCTGGGAGTGCGTCATGGGGACAGTGTAGAGGGACCTTTACTCCGTATCTAACCCCGTGCTGAACTTGTCCTGGGAGTGTTTGAAACGGGACAGTGTCGAGGGACCTTTACTCTGTATCTAACCCCGTGCTGAACCTGTCCTGGGAGTGTTTGATGGGGGCAATGTGGAGGGAGCTTTACTCTGTATCTCATCCCGCGCTGTACCTGTCCTGGGAGTGTTTGATGGGGACAGTGTAGAGGGAGCTTTAGTCTGTGTCTAACCCCGTGCTGTACCTGTCCCGGGAGTGTTTGATGGGGACAGTGTAGAGGGAGCTTTACTCTCTATCTAACCCCGTGCTGTACCTGGTCTGGGAGTGTTTGATGGGGACAGTGTAGAGGGAGCTTTACTCTGTATCTAACCCCGTGCTGTACCTGTCCTGGGAGTGTTTGATGGAGACAGTGTAGAGGGAGCTTTACTCTGTATCGAACCCCGTGCTGTACCTGTCCTGGGAGTGTTTCATGGGGACATTGTAGAGGGAGCTTTACTCTGTATCTAACCCCGTGCTGTACCTGTCCTGGGAGTGTTTGATGGGGACAGTGTAGAGGGAGCCTTACTCTGTATCTAACCCTGTGCTGTACCTGTCCTGGGAGTGTTTGATGGGGACAGTGTAGAGGGAGCTTTACTCTGTATCTAACCCCGTGCTGTACCTGTCCTGGGAGTGTTTGATGGGGACAGTGTAGAGGGCGCTTTACTCTGTATCTAACCCCGTGCTGCACCTGTCCTGGGAGTGTTTGATGGGGACAGTGTAGAGGGACCTTTACTCTGTATCTAACCCCGTGCTGCACCTGTCCTGGGAGTGTTTGATGGGGACAGTGTAGAGGGAGATTTACGCTGCATCTAACCCCGTGCAGTTGGAGGGTGAGAAGGTAAAATCAAGCACTAGTGTTTTGTGCTTAAACAAAGGAGATTACAATGGGATGAGAGAAGAACTAGCTAAGGTAGACTGGGAGCAAAGACTTTATGGTGAAACAGTTGAGGAACAGTGGAGACCCTTCCAAGTGATTTTCCACAGTGCTCAGCTAATGTTTATACCAACAAAAAGGAAGGGCGGTAAAAAGAGGGAAAATCGACCGTGGGTATCGAAGGAAATAAGGGAGAGTACCAAATTGACGGAAAAAGCATACAAAGTGGCAAAGATTAGTGGGAGACTAGAGGACTGGGAAATCCTTAGGGGGCAACAGAAAGCTACTAAAAAAGCTATAAAGAAGAGTAAGATAGATTATGAGAGTAAACTTGCCCAGAATATAAAAACAGATAGTAAAAGTTTCTACAAATATATAAAACAAAAAAGAGTGGTTATGGAAAATATTGGTCCTTTAGAGGATGAGAAGGGAGATTTAATAATGGGAGATGAGGAAATGGCTGAGGAACTGAACAGGTTTTTTGGGTCGGTCTTCACAGTGGAAGACACAAATAACATGCCAGTGACAGATGGAAATGAGGCTATGACAGGTGAGGACCTTGAGAGGATTGATATCACCAAGGAGGTAGTGATGGGCAAGCTAATGGGGCTAAAGGTAGACAAGTCTCCTGGCCCTGATGGAATGCATCCCAGAGTGCTAAAAGAGATGGCTCGGGAAATTGCAAATGCACTAGTGATAATTTACCAAAATTCACTAAACTCTGGGGTGGTCCCGGCGGATTGGAAATTAGCAAACGTGACACCATTGTTTAAAAAAGGAGGTAGGCAGAAAGCGGGTAATTATAGGCCAGTGAGCTTAACTTCGGTAGTAGGGAAGATGCTGGAATCTATCATCAAGGAAGAAATAGCGAGGCATCTGGATGGAAATTGTTCCATTGGGCAGATGCAGCATGGGTTCATAAAGGGCAGGTCGTGCCTAACTAATTTAGTGGAATTTTTTGAGGACATTACCAGCGCGGTAGATAACGGGGAGCCAATGGATGTGGTATATCTAGATTTCCAGAAAGCCTTTGACAAGGTGCCACACAAAAGGTTGCTGCATAAGAAAAAGATGCATGGCATTAAGGGGAAAGTAGTAGCATGGATAGAGGATTGGTTAACTAACAGAAAGCAAAGAGTGGGGATTAATGGGTGTTTCTCTGGTTGGCAATCAGTAGCTAGTGGTGTCCCTCAGGGATCAGTGTTGGGCCACAACTGTTCACAATTTACATAGATGATTTGGAGTTGGGGACCAAGGGCAATGTGTCCAAGTTTGCAGACGACACTAAGATAAGTGGTAAAGCATAAAGTGCTGAGGATACTGGAAGTCTGCAGAGGGATTTGGATAGGCGAAGTGAATGGGCTAGGGTCTGGCAGATGGAATACAATGTTGACAAATGCGAGGTTATCCATTTTGGTAGGAATAACAGCAAAAGGGATTATTATTTAAATGATAAAATATTAAAACATGCTGCTGTGCAGAGAGACCTGGGTGTGCTAGTGCATGTTATCGGCGAGGTGTTTTCAGAACCCCAAAATGTATCATGGAGTTCAAGCAACCTCCCCCTTGAATGCATTGTTGCCTTTCCGAGCACACGGCTTGTTCCCAAGGTGTGGGATTACAATTATGGACACGTGGGTTTTTAAACACAAAACAATGTGTATTCCATGAACTCAACTTAACCTTTTAAATAAACATTGGATCTCTTAACACCCCTTTCTTCAAAGATAACCCCGAAAATATTACAACACTAAATAATCTTTCAGTTATTTCTTTCAACATCCAAGAGACTGAACACCTTTAAACAGAAACACATCAGGTTAAAGGCTTTACTATTATGAGTTTGAATCAACCAAATGATCCATAGATAGTCTTTCATGGCAGAGATCACAGCAGATCCAGCTCACTGCAAACACAGACACTCCCAAGCTCTTTTCAAACTGAAAACCAAAAACTGCCAAAATGGCTGATCTAAAACCCAGCCCCACCCACACTCTGACATCACTGCATTTCTTAAAGGTACATTGTTTAAACATCCATTTCTTAAAGGCACTCTAACATGACAGTGCATGAGTCACAAAACGTTTGTTTGCAGGTGGAACAGGTGATTAAGAAGGCAAATGGGATTTTGTCCTTCATTGCTACAGGGATGGAGTTTAAGACTAGGGAGGTTATACTGCAATTGTATAAGGTGTTAGTGAGGCCACACCTGGAGTATTGTGTTCAGTTTTGGTCTCCTTAGCCGAGAAAGGACGTACTGGCGCTGGAGGGTGTGCAGAGGAGATTCACTAGGTTAATCCCAGAGCTGAAGGGGTTGGATTACGAGGAGAGGTTGAGTAGACTTGGACTGTACTGGTTGGAATTTAGAAGGATGAGGGGGGATCTTATAGAAACATATAAGATTATGAAGGGAATCGAGAGGATAGATGCGGGCAGGTTGTTTCCACTGGCGGGTGAAAGCAGAACTAGGGGGCATAGCCTCAAAATAAGGGGAAGTAGATTTAGGACTGAGTTTAGGAGGAACTTCTTCACCCAAAGGGTTGTGAATCTATGGAATTCCTTGCCCAGTGAAGCAGTAGAGGCTCCTTCATTAAATGTTTTTAAGATAAAGATAGATAGTTTTTTGAAGAATAAAGGGATTAAAGGTTCTGGTGTTCGGGCCGGAAAGTGGAGCTGAGTCCACAAAAGATCAGCCATGATCTCATTGAATGGTGGAGCAGGCTCGAGGGGCCGAATGGCCGACTCCTGCTCCTAATTCTTATGACAGTGTAGAGGGAGCTTTACTCTGTATCTAACCCCGTGCTGTATCTGTCCTGGGAGTGTTTGATGGGGACAGTGTAGGGGGAGTTTTACTCTGTATCTAACCCCGTGCTGTACCTGTCCTGGGAGTGTTTGATGGGGACAGTGTAGAGGGAGCTTTACTCTGTATCTAACCCCATGCTGTACCTGTCCTGGGAGTGTTTGATGGGGACAGTGTAGAGGGAGCTTTACTCTGTATCTAACCCCGTGCTGTACCTGTCCTGGGAGTGTTTGATGGGGACAGTGTAGAGGGAGCTTTACTCTGTATCTAACCCCATGCTGTACTTGTCCTGGGAGTGTTTGATGGGGACAGTGTAGAGGGAGCTTTACTCTGTCTCTAACCCCATGCTGTACCTGTCCTGGGAGTGTTTGATGGGGACAGTGTAGAGGGAGCTTTACTCTGTATCTAACCCCGTGCTGTCCCTGTCCTGGGAGTGTTTGATGGGGACAGTGTAGAGGGAGCTTTACTCTGTATCTAACCCCGTGCTGTACCTGTCCTGGGAGTGTTTGATGGGGACAGTGTAGAGGGAGCTTTACTCTGTATCTAACCCCGTGCTGTACCTGTCCTGGGAGTGTTTGATGGGGACAGTGTAGAGGGAGCTTTACTCTGTGTCTAACCCCGTGCTGTACCTGTCCTGGGAGTGTTTGATGGGGACAGTGTAGAGGGAGCTTTACTCTGTATCTAACCCCGTGCTGTACCTGTCCTGGGAGTGTTTGATGGGGACAGTGTAGAGGGAGCTTTACTCTGTGTCTAACCCCGTGCTGTACCTGTCCTGGGAGTGTTTGATGGGGACAGTGCAGAGGGAGCTTTACTCTGTATCTAACCCCGTGCTGTACCTGTCCTGGGAGTGTTTGATGGGGACAGTGTAGAGGGAGCTTTACTCTGTATCTAACCCCGTGCTGTCCCTGTCCTGGGAGTGTTTGATGGGGACAGTGTAGAGGGAGCTTTACTCTGTATCTAACCCCGTGCTGTACCTGTCCTGGGAGTGTTTGATGGGGACAGTGTAGAGGGAGCTTTACTCTGTATCTAACCCCGTGCTGTACCTGTCCTGGGAGTGTTTGATGGGGACAGTGTAGAGGGAGCTTTACTCTGTGTCTAACCCCGTGCTGTACCTGTCCTGGGAGTGTTTGATGGGGACAGTGTAGAGGGAGCTTTACTCTGTATCTAACCCCGTGCTGTACCTGTCCTGGGAGTGTTTGATGGGGACAGTGTAGAGGGAGCTTTACTCTGTGTCTAACCCCGTGCTGTACCTGTCCTGGGAGTGTTTGATGGGGACAGTGCAGAGGGAGCTTTACTCTGTATCTAACCCCGTGCTGTACCTGTCCTGGGAGTGTTTGATGGGGACAGTGTAGAGGGAGCTTTACTCTGTATCTAACCCCGTGCTGTACCTGTCCTGGGAGTGTTTGATGGGGACAGTGTAGAGGGAGCTTTACTCTGTATCTAACCCCGTGCTGTACCTGTCCTGGGAGTGTTTGATGGGGTCAGTGTAGAGGGAGCTTTACTCTGTATCTAACCCCGTGCTGTACCTGTCCTGGGAGTGTTTGATGGGGACAGTGTAGAGGGAGCTTTACTCTGTGTCTAACCCCGTGCTGTACCTGTCCTGGGAGTGTTTGATGGGGACAGTGTAGAGGGAGCTTTACTCTGTATCTAACCCCGTGCTGTACCTGTCCTGGGAGTGTTTGATGGGGACAGTGTAGAGGGAGCTTTACTCTGTCTCTAACCCCGTGCTGTACCTGTCCTGGGAGTGTTTGATGGGGACAGTGTAGAGGGAGCTTTACTCTGTATCTAACCCCGTGCTGTCCCTGTCCTGGGAGTGTTTGATGGGGACAGTGTAGAGGGAGCTTTACTCTGTATCTAACCCCGTGCTGTACCTGTCCTGGGAGTGTTTGATGGGGACAGTGTAGAGGGAGCTTTACTCTGTATCTAACCCCGTGCTGTACCTGTCCTGGGAGTGTTTGATGGGGACAGTGTAGAGGGAGCTTTACTCTGTCTCTAACCCCGTGCTGTACCTGTCCTGGGAGTGTTTGATGGGGACAGTGTAGAGGGAGCTTTACTCTGTATCTAACCCCGTGCTGTACCTGTCCTGGGAGTGTTTGATGGGGACAGTGTAGAGGGAGCTTTACTCTGTGTCTAACCCCGTGCTGTACCTGTCCTGGGAGTGTTTGATGGGGACAGTGTAGAGGGAGCTTTACTCTGTATCTAACCCCGTGCTGTACCTGTCCTGGGAGTGTTTGATGGGGACAGTGTAGAGGGAGCTTTACTCTGTGTCTAACCCCGTGCTGTACCTGTCCTGGGAGTGTTTGATGGGGACAGTGCAGAGGGAGCTTTACTCTGTATCTAACCCCGTGCTGTACCTGTCCTGGGAGTGTTTGATGGGGACAGTGTAGAGGGAGCTTTACTCTGTATCTAACCCCGTGCTGTACCTGTCCTGGGAGTGTTTGATGGGGACAGTGTAGAGGGAGCTTTACTCTGTATCTAACCCCGTGCTGTACCTGTCCTGGGAGTGTTTGATGGGGTCAGTGTAGAGGGAGCTTTACTCTGTATCTAACCCCGTGCTGTACCTGTCCTGGGAGTGTTTGATGGGGACAGTGTAGAGGGAGCTTTACTCTGTGTCTAACCCCGTGCTGTACCTGTCCTGGGAGTGTTTGATGGGGACAGTGTAGAGGGAGCTTTACTCTGTGTCTAACCCCGTGCTGTACCTGTCCTGGGAGTGTTTGATGGGGACAGTGCAGAGGGAGCTTTACTCTGTATCTAACCCCGTGCTGTACCTGTCCTGGGAGTGTTTGATGGGGACAGTGTAGAGGGAGCTTTACTCTGTATCTAACCCCGTGCTGTACCTGTCCTGGGAGTGTTTGATGGGGACAGTGTAGAGGGAGCTTTACTCTGTATCTAACCCCGTGCTGTACCTGTCCTGGGAGTGTTTGATGGGGTCAGTGTAGAGGGAGCTTTACTCTGTATCTAACCCCGTGCTGTACCTGTCCTGGGAGTGTTTGATGGGGACAGTGTAGAGGGAGCTTTACTCTGTGTCTAACCCCGTGCTGTACCTGTCCTGGGAGTGTTTGATGGGGACAGTGCAGAGGGAGCTTTACTCTGTATCTAACCCCGTGCTGTACCTGTCCTGGGAGTGTTTGATGGGGACAGTGTAGAGGGAGCTTTACTCTGTATCTAACCCCGTGCTGTACCTGTCCTGGGAGTGTTTGATGGGGACAGTGTAGAGGGAGCTTTACTCTGTATCTAACCCCGTGCTGTACCTGTCCTGGGAGTGTTTGATGGGGTCAGTGTAGAGGGAGCTTTACTCTGTATCTAACCCCGTGCTGTACCTGTCCTGGGAGTGTTTGATGGGGTCAGTGTAGAGGGAGCTTTACTCTGTATCTAACCCCGTGCTGTACCTGTCCTGGGAGTGTTTGATGGGGTCAGTGTAGAGGGAGCTTTACTCTGTATCTAACCCCGTGCTGTACCTATCCTGGGAGTGTTTGATGGGGTCAGTGTAGAGGGAGCTTTACTCTTTATCTAACCCCGTGCTGTACCTGTCCTGGGAGTGTTTGATGGGGTCAGTGTAGAGGGAGCTTTACTCTGTATCTAACCCCGTGCTGTACCTGTCCTGGGAGTGTTTGATGGGGTCAGTGTAGAGGGAGCTTTACTCTGTATCTAACACCGTGCTGTACCTGTCCTGGGAGTGTTTGATGGGGACAGTGCAAAGGGAGCTTTAGTCTGTATCTAACCCCGTGCTGTACCTGTCCTTGGAGTGTTTGATGGGGACAGTGTCGAGGGAGCTTTACTCTGTATCTAACCCCGTGCTGTACCTGTCCTGGGTGTGTTTGATGGGGACAGTGTAGAGGGAGCTTTATTCTGTATCTAACCACGGGCTGTACCTGTCCTGGGAGTGTTTGATGGGTACAGTGTAGAGGGAACTTTACTGTATATCTAACCCCGTGCTGTACCTGTCCTGGGAGTGTTTGATGGGGTCAGTGTAGAGGGAGCTTTACTCTGTATCTAACCCCGTGCTGTACCTGTCCTGGGAGTGTTTGATGGGGTCAGTGTAGAGGGAGCTTTACTCTGTATCTAACCCCGTGCTGTACCTATCCTGGGAGTGTTTGATGGGGTCAGTGTAGAGGGAGCTTTACTCTGTATCTAACCCCGTGCTGTACCTGTCCTGGGAGTGTTTGATGGGGTCAGTGTAGAGGGAGCTTTACTCTGTATCTAACCCCGTGCTGTACCTGTCCTGGGAGTGTTTGATGGGGTCAGTGTAGAAGGAGCTTTACTCTGTATCTAACCCCGTGCTGTACCTGTCCTGGGTGTGTTTGATGGGGACAGTGTAGAGGGAAGATTACTCTGTATCTAACCCCGTGCTGTACCTGTCCTGGGAGTGTTTGATGGGGACAGTGTCGAGGGAGCTTTACTCTGTATCTAATCCCATGCTGTACCTGTCCTGGGAGTGTTTGATGGGGACAGTGTAGAGGGAGCTTTACTCTGTATCTAACCACGTGCTGGACCTGTCCTGGGAGTGTTTGATGGGGACAGTGTAGAGGGAGCTTTACTCTGTATCTAACCCCGTGCTGTACCTGCCCTGGGAGTGTTTGATGGGGACAGTGTAGAGGGAGCTTTACTCTGTGTCTAACCCCGTGCTGTACCTGTCCTGGGAGTGTTTGATGGGGACACTGTGGAGGGAGCTTTACTCTGTATCTAACCCCGTGCTGTACCTGTCCTGGGAGTGTTTGATGGGGACAGTGTCGAGAGAGCTTTACTCTGTATCTAACCCCTTGCTGTACCTGTCCTGGGAGTGTTTGATGGGGACAGTGTAGAGGGAGCTTTACTCTGTATCTAACCCCGTGCTGTACCTGTCCTGGGAGTGTTTGATGGGGACAGTGTAGAGGGAGCTTTACTCTGTATCTAACCCTGTGCTGTACCTGTCCTGGGAGTGTTTGATGGGGACAGTATAGAGGGACCTTTACTCTGTATCTAACCCCGTGCTGTACCTGTCCTGGGAGTGTTTGATGGGGACAGTGTAGAGGGAGCTTTACTCTGTGTCTAACCCCGTGCTGTACCTGTCCTGGGAGTGTTTGATGGGGACAGTGTAGAGGGAGCTTTACTCTGTATCTAACCCCGTGCTGTACCTGTCCTGGGAGTGTTTGATGGGGACAGTGTCGAGAGAGCTTTACTCTGTATCTAACCTCGTGCTGTACCTGTCCTGGGAGTGTTTGATGGGGACAGTGTAGAGGGAGCTTTACTCTGTATCTAACCCCGTGCTGTACCTGTCCTGGGAGTGAGGGGACAGTGTAGAGGGAGCTTTACTCTGTATCTAACCCCGTGTTGTACCTGTCCTGGGAGTGTTTGATGGGGACAGTGTAGAGGGAGCTTTACTCGGTATCTAACCCCGTGCTGTACCTGTCCTGGGAGTGTTTGATGGGGACAGTGTAGAGGGAGCTTTACTCTGTATGTAACCCCGTGCTGTACCTGTCCTGGGAGTGTTTGATGGGGTCAGTGTAGAGGGAGCTTTACTCTGTATCCAACCCCGTGCTGTACCTGTCCTGGGAGTGTTTGATGGGGTCAGTGTAGAGGGAGCTTTACTCTGTATCTAACCCCGTGCTGTACCTGTCCTGGGAGTGTTTGATGGGGACAGTGCAAAGGGAGCTTTAGTCTGTATCTAACCCCGTGCTGTACCTGTCCTTGGAGTGTTTGATGGGGACAGTGTCGAGGGAGCTTTACTCTGTATCTAACCCCGTGCTGTACCTGTCCTGGGTGTGTTTGATGGGGACAGTGTAGAGGGAGCTTTATTCTGTATCTAACCACGGGCTGTACCTGTCCTGGGAGTGTTTGATGGGTACAGTGTAGAGGGAACTTTACTGTATATCTAACCCCGTGCTGTACCTGTCCTGGGAGTGTTTGGTGGGGTCAGTGTAGAGGGAGCTTTACTCTGTATCTAACCCCGTGCTGTACCTATCCTGGGAGTGTTTGATGGGGTCAGTGTAGAGGGAGCTTTACTCTGTATCTAACCCCGTGCTGTACCTGTCCTGGGAGTGTTTGATGGGGTCAGTGTAGAGGGAGCTTTACTCTGTATCTAACACCGTGCTGTACCTGTCCTGGGAGTGTTTGATGGGGTCAGTGTAGAGGGAGCTTTACTCTGTATCTAACACCGTGCTGTACCTGTCCTGGGAGTGTTTGATGGGGACAGTGCAAAGGGAGCTTTAGTCTGTATCTAACCCCGTGATGTACCTGTCCTTGGAGTGTTTGATGGGGACAGTGTCGAGGGAGCTTTACTCTCTATCTGACCCCGTGCTGTACCTGTCCTGGGTGTGTTTGATGGGGACAGTGTAGAGGGAGCTTTATTCTGTATCTAACCACGGGCTGTACCTGTCCTGGGAGTGTTTGATGGGTACAGTGTAGAGGGAACTTTACTGTATATCTAATCCCGTGCTGTACCTGTCCTGGGAGTGTTTGATGGGGTCAGTGTAGAGGGAGCTTTACTCTGTATCAAACCCCGTGCTGTACCTGTCCTGGGAGTGTTTGATGGGGTCAGTGTAGAGGGAGCTTTACTCTGTATCTAACCCCGTGCTGTACCTATCCTGGGAGTGTTTGATGGGGTCAGTGTAGAGGGAGCTTTACTCTGTATCTAACCCCGTGCTGTACCTGTCCTGGGAGTGTTTGATGGGGTCAGTGTAGAGGGAGCTTTACTCTGTATCTAACCCCGTGCTGTACCTGTCCTGGGAGTGTTTGATGGGGTCAGTGTAGAGGGAGCTTTACTCTGTATCTAACCCCGTGCTGTACCTGTCCTGGGTGTGTTTGATGGGGACAGTGTAGAGGGAGGATTACTCTGTATCTAACCCCGTGCTGTACCTGTCCTGGGAGTGTTTGATGGGGACAGTGTCGAGGGAGCTTTACTCTGTATCTAATCCCATGCTGTACCTGTCCTGGGAGTGTTTGATGGGGACAGTGTAGAGGGAGCTTTACTCTGTATCTAACCCCGTGCTGGACCTGTCCTGGGAGTGTTTGATGGGGACAGTGTAGAGGGAGCTTTACTCTGTATCTAACCCCTTGCTGTACCTGTCCTGGGAGTGTTTGATGGGGACAGTGTAGAGGGAGCTTTACTCTGTATCTAACCCCGTGCTGTACCTGTCCTGGGAGTGTTTGATGGGGACAGTGTAGAGGGAGCTTTACTCTGTATCTAACCCCGTGCTGTACCTGTCCTGGGAGTGTTTGATGGGGACAGTGTAGAGGGAGCTTTACTCTGTATCTAACCCCGTGCTGTACCTGTCCTGGGAGTGTTTGATGGGGACAGTGTAGAGGGAGCTTTACTCTGTATCTAACCCCATGCTGTACTTGTCCTGGGAGTGTTTGATGGGGACAGTGTAGAGGGAGCTTTACTCTGTCTCTAACCCCGTGCTGTACCTGTCCTGGGAGTGTTTGATGGGGACAGTGTAGAGGGAGCTTTACTCTGTATCTAACCCCGTGCTGTCCCTGTCCTGGGAGTGTTTGATGGGGACAGTGTAGAGGGAGCTTTACTCTGTATCTAACCCCGTGCTGTACCTGTCCTGGGAGTGTTTGATGGGGACAGTGTAGAGGGAGCTTTACTCTGTATCTAACCCCGTGCTGTACCTGTCCTGGGAGTGTTTGATCGGGACAGTGTAGAGGGAGCTTTACTCTGTGTCTAACCCCGTGCTGTACCTGTCCTGGGAGTGTTTGATGGGGACAGTGTAGAGGGAGCTTTACTCTGTATCTAACCCCGTGCTGTACCTGTCCTGGGAGTGTTTGATGGGGACAGTGTAGAGGGAGCTTTACTCTGTGTCTAACCCCGTGCTGTACCTGTCCTGGGAGTGTTTGATGGGGACAGTGCAGAGGGAGCTTTACTCTGTATCTAACCCCGTGCTGTACCTGTCCTGGGAGTGTTTGATGGGGACAGTGTAGAGGGAGCTTTACTCTGTATCTAACCCCGTGCTGTACCTGTCCTGGGAGTGTTTGATGGGGACAGTGTAGAGGGAGCTTTACTCTGTATCTAACCCCGTGCTGTACCTGTCCTGGGAGTGTTTGATGGGGTCAGTGTAGAGGGAGCTTTACTCTGTATCTAACCCCGTGCTGTACCTGTCCTGGGAGTGTTTGATGGGGACAGTGTAGAGGGAGCTTTACTCTGTGTCTAACCCCGTGCTGTACCTGTCCTGGGAGTGTTTGATGGGGACAGTGTAGAGGGAGCTTTACTCTGTATCTAACCCCGTGCTGTACCTGTCCTGGGAGTGTTTGATGGGGACAGTGTAGAGGGAGCTTTACTCTGTCTCTAACCCCGTGCTGTACCTGTCCTGGGAGTGTTTGATGGGGACAGTGTAGAGGGAGCTTTACTCCGTATCTAACCCCGTGCTGTCCCTGTCCTGGGAGTGTTTGATGGGGACAGTGTAGAGGGAGCTTTACTCTGTATCTAACCCCGTGCTGTACCTGTCCTGGGAGTGTTTGATGGGGACAGTGTAGAGGGAGCTTTACTCTGTATCTAACCCCGTGCTGTACCTGTCCTGGGAGTGTTTGATGGGGACAGTGTAGAGGGAGCTTTACTCTGTCTCTAACCCCGTGCTGTACCTGTCCTGGGAGTGTTTGATGGGGACAGTGTAGAGGGAGCTTTACTCTGTATCTAACCCCGTGCTGTACCTGTCCTGGGAGTGTTTGATGGGGACAGTGTAGAGGGAGCTTTACTCTGTGTCTAACCCCGTGCTGTACCTGTCCTGGGAGTGTTTGATGGGGACAGTGTAGAGGGAGCTTTACTCTGTATCTAACCCCGTGCTGTACCTGTCCTGGGAGTGTTTGATGGGGACAGTGTAGAGGGAGCTTTACTCTGTGTCTAACCCCGTGCTGTACCTGTCCTGGGAGTGTTTGATGGGGACAGTGCAGAGGGAGCTTTACTCTGTATCTAACCCCGTGCTGTACCTGTCCTGGGAGTGTTTGATGGGGACAGTGTAGAGGGAGCTTTACTCTGTATCTAACCCCGTGCTGTACCTGTCCTGGGAGTGTTTGATGGGGACAGTGTAGAGGGAGCTTTACTCTGTATCTAACCCCGTGCTGTACCTGTCCTGGGAGTGTTTGATGGGGTCAGTGTAGAGGGAGCTTTACTCTGTATCTAACCCCGTGCTGTACCTGTCCTGGGAGTGTTTGATGGGGACAGTGTAGAGGGAGCTTTACTCTGTGTCTAACCCCGTGCTGTACCTGTCCTGGGAGTGTTTGATGGGGACAGTGTAGAGGGAGCTTTACTCTGTGTCTAACCCCGTGCTGTACCTGTCCTGGGAGTGTTTGATGGGGACAGTGCAGAGGGAGCTTTACTCTGTATCTAACCCCGTGCTGTACCTGTCCTGGGAGTGTTTGATGGGGACAGTGTAGAGGGAGCTTTACTCTGTATCTAACCCCGTGCTGTACCTGTCCTGGGAGTGTTTGATGGGGACAGTGTAGAGGGAGCTTTACTCTGTATCTAACCCCGTGCTGTACCTGTCCTGGGAGTGTTTGATGGGGTCAGTGTAGAGGGAGCTTTACTCTGTATCTAACCCCGTGCTGTACCTGTCCTGGGAGTGTTTGATGGGGACAGTGTAGAGGGAGCTTTAGTCTGTGTCTAACCCCGTGCTGTACCTGTCCTGGGAGTGTTTGATGGGGTCAGTGTAGAGGGAGCTTTACTCTGTATCTAACCCCGTGCTGTACCTGTCCTGGGAGTGTTTGATGGGGTCAGTGTAGAGGGAGCTTTACTCTGTATCTAACCCCGTGCTGTACCTATCCTGGGAGTGTTTGATGGGGTCAGTGTAGAGGGAGCTTTACTCTTTATCTAACCCCGTGCTGTACCTGTCCTGGGAGTGTTTGATGGGGTCAGTGTAGAGGGAGCTTTACTCTGTATCTAACCCCGTGCTGTACCTGTCCAGGGAGTGTTTGATGGGGTCAGTGTAGAGGGAGCTTTACTCTGTATCTAACACCGTGCTGTACCTGTCCTGGGAGTGTTTGATGGGGACAGTGCAAAGGGAGCTTTAGTCTGTATCTAACCCCGTGCTGTACCTGTCCTTGGAGTGTTTGATGGGGACAGTGTCGAGGGAGCTTTACTCTGTATCTAACCCCGTGCTGTACCTGTCCTGGGTGTGTTTGATGGGGACAGTGTAGAGGGAGCTTTATTCTGTATCTAACCACGGGCTGTACCTGTCCTGGGAGTGTTTGATGGGTACAGTGTAGAGGGAACTTTACTGTATATCTAACCCCGTGCTGTACCTGTCCTGGGAGTGTTTGATGGGGTCAGTGTAGAGGGAGCTTTACTCTGTATCTAACCCCGTGCTGTACCTGTCCTGGGAGTGTTTGATGGGGTCAGTGTAGAGGGAGCTTTACTCTGTATCTAACCCCGTGCTGTACCTATCCTGGGAGTGTTTGATGGGGTCAGTGTAGAGGGAGCTTTACTCTGTATCTAACCCCGTGCTGTACCTGTCCTGGGAGTGTTTGATGGGGTCAGTGTAGAGGGAGCTTTACTCTGTATCTAACCCCGTGCTGTACCTGTCCTGGGAGTGTTTGATGGGGTCAGTGTAGAAGGAGCTTTACTCTGTATCTAACCCCGTGCTGTACCTGTCCTGGGTGTGTTTGATGGGGACAGTGTAGAGGGAAGATTACTCTGTATCTAACCCCGTGCTGTACCTGTCCTGGGAGTGTTTGATGGGGACAGTGTCGAGGGAGCTTTACTCTGTATCTAATCCCATGCTGTACCTGTCCTGGGAGTGTTTGATGGGGACAGTGTAGAGGGAGCTTTACTCTGTATCTAACCACGTGCTGGACCTGTCCTGGGAGTGTTTGATGGGGACAGTGTAGAGGGAGCTTTACTCTGTATCTAACCCCGTGCTGTACCTGCCCTGGGAGTGTTTGATGGGGACAGTGTAGAGGGAGCTTTACTCTGTGTCTAACCCCGTGCTGTACCTGTCCTGGGAGTGTTTGATGGGGACACTGTGGAGGGAGCTTTACTCTGTATCTAACCCCGTGCTGTACCTGTCCTGGGAGTGTTTGATGGGGACAGTGTCGAGAGAGCTTTACTCTGTATCTAACCCCTTGCTGTACCTGTCCTGGGAGTGTTTGATGGGGACAGTGTAGAGGGAGCTTTACTCTGTATCTAACCCCGTGCTGTACCTGTCCTGGGAGTGTTTGATGGGGACAGTGTAGAGGGAGCTTTACTCTGTATCTAACCCTGTGCTGTACCTGTCCTGGGAGTGTTTGATGGGGACAGTATAGAGGGACCTTTACTCTGTATCTAACCCCGTGCTGTACCTGTCCTGGGAGTGTTTGATGGGGACAGTGTAGAGGGAGCTTTACTCTGTGTCTAACCCCGTGCTGTACCTGTCCTGGGAGTGTTTGATGGGGACAGTGTAGAGGGAGCTTTACTCTGTATCTAACCCCGTGCTGTACCTGTCCTGGGAGTGTTTGATGGGGACAGTGTCGAGAGAGCTTTACTCTGTATCTAACCTCGTGCTGTACCTGTCCTGGGAGTGTTTGATGGGGACAGTGTAGAGGGAGCTTTACTCTGTATCTAACCCCGTGCTGTACCTGTCCTGGGAGTGAGGGGACAGTGTAGAGGGAGCTTTACTCTGTATCTAACCCCGTGTTGTACCTGTCCTGGGAGTGTTTGATGGGGACAGTGTAGAGGGAGCTTTACTCGGTATCTAACCCCGTGCTGTACCTGTCCTGGGAGTGTTTGATGGGGACAGTGTAGAGGGAGCTTTACTCTGTATGTAACCCCGTGCTGTACCTGTCCTGGGAGTGTTTGATGGGGTCAGTGTAGAGGGAGCTTTACTCTGTATCCAACCCCGTGCTGTACCTGTCCTGGGAGTGTTTGATGGGGTCAGTGTAGAGGGAGCTTTACTCTGTATCTAACCCCGTGCTGTACCTGTCCTGGGAGTGTTTGATGGGGACAGTGCAAAGGGAGCTTTAGTCTGTATCTAACCCCGTGCTGTACCTGTCCTTGGAGTGTTTGATGGGGACAGTGTCGAGGGAGCTTTACTCTGTATCTAACCCCGTGCTGTACCTGTCCTGGGTGTGTTTGATGGGGACAGTGTAGAGGGAGCTTTATTCTGTATCTAACCACGGGCTGTACCTGTCCTGGGAGTGTTTGATGGGTACAGTGTAGAGGGAACTTTACTGTATATCTAACCCCGTGCTGTACCTGTCCTGGGAGTGTTTGGTGGGGTCAGTGTAGAGGGAGCTTTACTCTGTATCTAACCCCGTGCTGTACCTATCCTGGGAGTGTTTGATGGGGTCAGTGTAGAGGGAGCTTTACTCTGTATCTAACCCCGTGCTGTACCTGTCCTGGGAGTGTTTGATGGGGTCAGTGTAGAGGGAGCTTTACTCTGTATCTAACACCGTGCTGTACCTGTCCTGGGAGTGTTTGATGGGGTCAGTGTAGAGGGAGCTTTACTCTGTATCTAACACCGTGCTGTACCTGTCCTGGGAGTGTTTGATGGGGACAGTGCAAAGGGAGCTTTAGTCTGTATCTAACCCCGTGATGTACCTGTCCTTGGAGTGTTTGATGGGGACAGTGTCGAGGGAGCTTTACTCTCTATCTAACCCCGTGCTGTACCTGTCCTGGGTGTGTTTGATGGGGACAGTGTAGAGGGAGCTTTATTCTGTATCTAACCACGGGCTGTACCTGTCCTGGGAGTGTTTGATGGGTACAGTGTAGAGGGAACTTTACTGTATATCTAATCCCGTGCTGTACCTGTCCTGGGAGTGTTTGATGGGGTCAGTGTAGAGGGAGCTTTACTCTGTATCAAACCCCGTGCTGTACCTGTCCTGGGAGTGTTTGATGGGGTCAGTGTAGAGGGAGCTTTACTCTGTATCTAACCCCGTGCTGTACCTATCCTGGGAGTGTTTGATGGGGTCAGTGTAGAGGGAGCTTTACTCTGTATCTAACCCCGTGCTGTACCTGTCCTGGGAGTGTTTGATGGGGTCAGTGTAGAGGGAGCTTTACTCTGTATCTAACCCCGTGCTGTACCTGTCCTGGGAGTGTTTGATGGGGTCAGTGTAGAGGGAGCTTTACTCTGTATCTAACCCCGTGCTGTACCTGTCCTGGGTGTGTTTGATGGGGACAGTGTAGAGGGAGGATTACTCTGTATCTAACCCCGTGCTGTACCTGTCCTGGGAGTGTTTGATGGGGACAGTGTCGAGGGAGCTTTACTCTGTATCTAATCCCATGCTGTACCTGTCCTGGGAGTGTTTGATGGGGACAGTGTAGAGGGAGCTTTACTCTGTATCTAACCCCGTGCTGGACCTGTCCTGGGAGTGTTTGATGGGGACAGTGTAGAGGGAGCTTTACTCTGTATCTAACCCCTTGCTGTACCTGTCCTGGGAGTGTTTGATGGGGACAGTGTAGAGGGAGCTTTACTCTGTATCTAACCCCGTGCTGTACCTGTCCTGGGAGTGTTTGATGGGGACAGTGTAGAGGGAGCTTTACTCTGTATCTAACCCTGTGCTGTACCTGTCCTGGGAGTGTTTGATGGGGACAGTATAGAGGGACCTTTACTCTGTATCTAACCCCGTGCTGTACCTGTCCTGGGAGTGTTTGATGGGGACAGTGTAGAGGGAGCTTTACTCTGTATCTAACCCCGTGCTGTACCTGTCCTGGGAGTGTTTGATGGGGACAGTGTAGAGGGAGCTTTACTCTGTATCTAACCCCGTGCTGTACCTGTCCTGGGAGTGTTTGATGGGGACAGTGTCGAGAGAGCTTTACTCTGTATCTAACCTCGTGCTGTACCTGTCCTGGGAGTGTTTGATGGGGACAGTGTAGAGGGAGCTTTACTCTGTATCTAACCCCGTGCTGTACCTGTCCTGGGAGTGAGGGGACAGTGTAGAGGGAGCTTTACTCTGTATCTAACCCCGTGTTGTACCTGTCCTGGGAGTGTTTGATGGGGACAGTGTAGAGGGAGCTTTACTCGGTATCTAACCCCGTGCTGTACCTGTCCTGGGAGTGTTTGATGGGGACAGTGTAGAGGGAGCTTTACTCTGTATCTAACCCCGTGCTGTACCTGTCCTGGGAGTGTTTGATGGGGTCAGTGTAGAGGGAGCTTTACTCTGTATCCAACCCCGTGCTGTACCTGTCCTGGGAGTGTTTGATGGGGTCAGTGTAGAGGGAGCTTTACTCTGTATCTAACCCCGTGCTGTACCTGTCCTGGGAGTGTTTGATGGGGACAGTGTAGAGGGAGCTTTACTCTGTATCTAACCCTGTGCTGTACCTGTCCTGGGAGTGTTTGATGGGGACAGTATAGAGGGACCTTTACTCTGTATCTAACCCCGTGCTGTACCTGTCCTGGGAGTGTTTGATGGGGACAGTGTAGAGGGAGCTTTACTCTGTATCTAACCCCGTGCTGTACCTGTCCTGGGAGTGTTTGATGGGGACAGTGTAGAGGGAGCTTTACTCTGTATCTAACCCCGTGCTGTACCTGTCCTGGGAGTGTTTGATGGGGACAGTGTCGAGAGAGCTTTACTCTGTATCTAACCTCGTGCTGTACCTGTCCTGGGAGTGTTTGATGGGGACAGTGTAGAGGGAGCTTTACTCTGTATCTAACCCCGTGCTGTACCTGTCCTGGGAGTGAGGGGACAGTGTAGAGGGAGCTTTACTCTGTATCTAACCCCGTGTTGTACCTGTCCTGGGAGTGTTTGATGGGGACAGTGTAGAGGGAGCTTTACTCGGTATCTAACCCCGTGCTGTACCTGTCCTGGGAGTGTTTGATGGGGACAGTGTAGAGGGAGCTTTACTCTGTATCTAACCCCGTGCTGTACCTGTCCTGGGAGTGTTTGATGGGGTCAGTGTAGAGGGAGCTTTACTCTGTATCCAACCCCGTGCTGTACCTGTCCTGGGAGTGTTTGATGGGGTCAGTGTAGAGGGAGCTTTACTCTGTATCTAACCCCGTGCTGTACCTGTCCTGGGAGTGTTTGATGGGGACAGTGCAAAGGGAGCTTTAGTCTGTATCTAACCCCGTGCTGTACCTGTCCTTGGAGTGTTTGATGGGGACAGTGTCGAGGGAGCTTTACTCTGTATCTAACCCCGTGCTGTACCTGTCCTGGGTGTGTTTGATGGGGACAGTGTAGAGGGAGCTTTATTCTGTATCTAACCACGGGCTGTACCTGTCCTGGGAGTGTTTGATGGGTACAGTGTAGAGGGAACTTTACTGTATATCTAACCCCGTGCTGTACCTGTCCTGGGAGTGTTTGGTGGGGTCAGTGTAGAGGGAGCTTCACTCTGTATCTAACCCCGTGCTGTACCTGTCCTGGGAGTGTTTGATGGTGTCAGTGTAGAGGGAGCTTTACTCTGTATCTAACCCCGTGCTGTACCTATCCTGGGAGTGTTTGATGGGGTCAGTGTAGAGGGAGCTTTACTCTGTATCTAACCCCGTGCTGTACCTGTCCTGGGAGTGTTTGATGGGGACAGTGTAGAGGGAGCTTTACTCTGTATCTAACCCCGTGCTGTACCTGTCCTGGGAGTGTTTGATGGGGACAGTGTAGAGGGACCTTTAGTCTGTATCTAACCCAGTGCTGTACCTGTCCTGGGTGTGTTTGATGGGGACAGTGTAGAGGGAGGATTACTCTGTATCTAACCCCGTGCTGTACCTGTCCTGGGAGTGTTTGATGGGGACAGTGTCGAGGGAGCTTTACTCTGTATCTAATCCCATGCTGTACCTGTCCTGGGAGTGTTTGATGGGGACAGTGTAGAGGGAGCTTTACTCCGTATCTAACCCCGTGCTGGACCTGTCCTGGGAGTGTTTGATGGGGACAGTGTAGAGGGAGCTTTACTCTGTATCTAACCCCGTGCTGTACCTGTCCTGGGAGTGTTTGATGGTCTAACCCCGTGCTGTACCTGTCCTGGGAGTGTTTGATGGGGACAGTGTGGAGGGAGCTTTACTCTGTATCTAACCCCGTGCTGTACCTGTCCTGGGAGTGTTTGATGGGGACAGTGTCGAGAGAGCTTTACTCTGTATCTAACCCCTTGCTGTACCTGTCCTGGGAGTGTTTGATGAGGACAGTGTAGAGGGAGCTTTACTCTGTATCTAACCCCGTGCTGTACCTGTCCTGGGAGTGTTTGATGGGGACAGTATAGAGGGACCTTTACTCTGTATCTAACCCCGTGCTGTACCTGTCCTGGGAGTGTTTGATGGGGACAGTGTAGAGGGAGCTTTACTCTGTATCTAACCCCATGCTGTACCTGTCCTGGGAGTGTTTGATGGGGACAGTGTAGAGGGAGCTTTACTCTGTATCTAACCCCGTGCTGTACCTGTCCTGGGAGTGTTTGATGGGGACAGTGTCGAGAGAGCTTTACTCTGTATCTAACCCCGTGCTGTACCTGTCCTGGGAGTGTTTGATGGGGACAGTGTAGAGGGAGCTTTACTCTGTATCTAACCCCGTGCTGTACCTGTCCTGGGAGTGAGGGGACAGTGTAGAGGGAGCTTTACTCTGTATCTAACCCCGTGCTGTACCTGTCCTGGGAGTGTTTGATGGGGACAGTGTAGAGGGAGCTTTACTCTGTATCTAACCCCGTGCTGTATCTGTCCTGGGAGTGTTTGATGGGGACCGTGTAGAGGGAGCTTTACTCTGTATCGAACCCCGTGCTGTTCCTGTCCTGGGAGTGTTTGATGGGGACAGTGTAGAGGGAGCTTTACTCTGTATCTAACCCCGTGCTGTATCTGTCTTGGGAGTGTTTGATGGGGACAGTGTAGAGGGAGCTTTACTCTGTATCTAACCCCGTGCTGTACCTGTCCTGGGAGTGTTTGATGGGGACGGTATAGAGGGAGCTTTACTCTGCATCTAACCCGGTTCTGTACCTGTCCTGGGAGTGTTTGATGGGGACAGTGTAGAGGGAGCTTTACTCTGTATCTAACCCCGTGCTGTACCTGTCCTGGGAGTGTTTGATGGGGACAGTGTCGAGGGAGCTTTACTCTGTACCTAACCCCGTGCTGTCCCTGTCCTGGGAGTGTTTGATGGGGACCGTGTCGAGGGAGCTTTACTCTATATCTAACCCCGTGCTGTACCTGTCCTGGGAGTGTTTGATGGGGACAGTGTAGAGGGAGCTTTACTCTCTATCTAACCCCTTGCTGTACCTGTCCTGGGAGTGTTTGATGGGGACAGTGTAGAGGGAGCTTTACTCTGTATCTAACCCCGTGCTGTCCCTGTCCTGGGAGTGTTTGATGGGAACAGTGTAGAGGGAGCTTTACTCTGTATCTAACCCCGTGCTGTCCCTGTCCTGGGAGTGTTTGATGGGGACAGTGTAGAGGGAGCTTTACTCTGTATCTAACCCCGTGCTGTACCTGTCCTGGGAGTGTTTGATGGGGACAGTGTAGAGGGAGCTTTACTCTGTATCTAACCCCGTGCTGTCCCTGTCCTGGGAGTGTTTGATGGGGACAGTGTAGAGGGAGCTTTACTCTGTATCTAACCCCGTGCTGTCCCTGTCCTGGGAGTGTTTGATGGGGACAGTGTAGAGGGAGCTTTACTCGGTATCTAACCCCGTGCTGTACCTGTCCTGGTAGTGTTTGATGGGGACAGTGTAGAGGGAGCTTTACTCTGTATCTAACCCCGTGCTGTCCCTGTCCTGGGAGTGTTTGATGGGGACAGTGTAGAGGGAGCTTTACTCTGTATCTAACCCCGTGCTGTCCCTGTCCTGGGAGTGTTTGATGGGGACAGTGTAGAGGGAGCTTTACTCTGTATCTAACCCCGTGCTGTCCCTGTCCTGGGAGTGTTTGATGGGGACAGTGTAGAGGGAGCTTTACTCTGTATCTAACCCCGTGCTGTACCTGTCCTGGGAGTGTTTGATGGGGTCAGTGTACAGGGAGCTTTACTCTGTATCTAACCCCGTGCTGTACCTGTCCTGGGAGTGTTTGATGGGGACAGTGTAGAGGGAGCTTTACTCTGTATCTAACCCCGTGCTGTACCTGTCCTGGGAGTGTTTGATGGGGTAAGTGCAGAGGGAGCTTTACTCTGTATCTAACCCCGTGCTGTACCTGTCCTGGGAGTGTTTGATGGGGACAGTGTAGAGGGAGCTTTACTCTGTATCTAACCCCGTGCTGTCCCTGTCCTGGGAGTGTTTGATGGGGACAGTGTAGAGGGAGCTTTACTCTGTATCTAACCCCGTGCTGTCCCTGTCCTGGGAGTGTTTGATGGGGACAGTGTAGAGGGAGCTTTACTCTGTATCTAACCGCGTGCTGTACCTGTCCTGGGAGTGTTTGATGGGGTCAGTGTACAGGGAGCTTTACTCTGTATCTAACCCCGTGCTGTACCTGTCCTGGGGGTGTTTGATGGGGACAGTGTAGAGGGAGCTTTACTCTGTATCTAACCCCGTGCTGTGATTGCGCTGTACAATGGGTTTAATTACGAGGACTGTTTGCCTGAACTATACTTCCCCCGAGTAGCTAAGATTAAGGAGTGATTTGATTGAGGCCAAATCGCGCCCCCCCCCCCCTCCACCATCCCGCCCCCCCCCTCCCACCCACCCCCCCCCCCCCCCCCCCCCCCCCCCCCCCCCCCCCCCCCCCCCCAGTTTCCAATTTGTTTGCATTTGGGTTGGTTGATTGCAGACGGCCCGTTTCCTCTCTCTGACGCGTGGTCGGACATTGCCCAGCGGGAAGGCGCTAATTCTCGGAGGCTATGGAATGAGCGCAGGCGTGTGCGAGCTGACCTTGTCGGACGGTCGGGCGAGGCCCACCTCACGGGAACTCACGTCAAGCTTGTCGCTTCCCCTCCCCCACAGGCATCATGGGCTTAGGCTGGAGTATCTCGTCCTACTACCGGTGCGCCATCATGCTGATGGTCCCGAACATGGTGGGGAACCGAGGCCGCGGCGTCCTGATGATGGTGCTGATGGCGGTGGTGATGGACGGTGAGTGACCGTCGGCGGCAATCGCTCTCGGCAACCGGAAGAAAGGTCAGAGTGAGGCTGGGCATGGGCAGTTCCTCGCCCGCTGCGTCACGCCGCCAGACATGGCCATTCCCCCATGACGGAGGTGCGAGGCTGAAGGCGGGGGGGGGGGGTAACAGAGCCAGGGCGGGTGGGAGGTCTCTGATGAGAGATGGGACAGGCCCGGGGGGGCTGAATGGCCTCCTCCTTGTCATCCCTTCACATCTATGTCCTGACCAACTCCAACAGCTCAGTGGAGGGGAAGGAAGGATCAGCTGGTTCATTATTAGCGATTGGCATCATGGAGAGGCCTACTCAGGTAGGCCTCGGAGCCTCAGGGGTGACGAGGGGACTAATCCGGCGCCCTGTAGCAGCGGGAAGGAGCCCCTGCCTGAAATACCTGAGCACCGCATAGTTTGCAATTTCCTCGCATGGTCGGCGCCCTCGGTTCCCGCTACGAGGACCCCTGGCTCACGTGGAGTGCCGCACTGTGGGAGGGTCAGTACTGAGGGAGCGCCGCACTGTGGGAGGGTCAGTACTGAGGGAGTGCCGCACTGTGGGAGGGTCAGTACTGAGGGAGTGCCGCACTGTGGGAGGGTCAGTACTGAGGGAGTGCCGCACTGTCGGAGGGTCAGTACTGAGGGAGTGCCGCACTGTCAGAAGGTCAGTACTGAGGGAGTGCCGCACTGTCAGAGGGTCAGTACTGAGGGAGTGCCGCACTGTGGGAGGGTCAGTACTGAGGGAGTGCCGAACTGTCGGAGGGTCAGTGCTGAGGGAGTGCCGCACTGTGGGAGGGTCAGTACTGAGGGAGTGCCGCACTGTCGGAGGGTCAGTGCTGAGGGAGTGCCGCACTGTCAGAGGGTCAGTACTGAGGGAGTGCCGCACTGTGGGAGGGTCAGTACTGAGGGAGTGCCGCACTGTGGGAGGGTCAGTACTGAGGGAGCACTGCACTGTGGAAGGGTCAGTACTGAGGGAGTGCTGCACTGTCGGAGTGTCAGTACTGAGGGAGTGCCGCACTGTCGGAGGGTCATCACTGAGGGAGCGCCGCTTTGTTAGAGGGTCAGTACTGAGGGAGCGCTTCACTGTCCGTGGGTCAGTACTGAGGGACCGCCGCACTGTGGGAGGGTCAGTACTGAGGGAGTGCCGCACTGTGGGAGGGTCAGTACTGAGGGAGCGCCGCACTGTCGGAGGGTCAGTACTGAGGGAGTGCCGCACTGTCAGAGGGTCAGTGCTGAGGGAGCACCGCACTGTCAGAGGGTCAGTACTGAGGGAGCGCCGCATTGTCGGAGGGTCAGTGCTGAGGGAGCACCGCACTGTGGGAGGGTCAATACTGAGGGAGCGCCGCACAGTCGGAGGGTCAGTACTGAGGGAGTGCCGCACTGTGGGAGGGTCAGTACTGAGGGAGCGCCGCACTGTGGGAGGGTCAGTACTGAGGGAGCACAGCACTGTCGGAGGGTCAGTACTGAGGGAGTGCCGCACTGTGGGAGGGTCAGTACTGAGGGAGTGCCGCACTGTGGGAGGGTCAGTACTGAGGGAGCGCCGCACTGTCGGAGGGTCAGTACTGAGGGAGCGTCACACTGTCGGAGGGTCAGTACTGAGGGAGCACCGCACTGTCGGAGGGTCAGTACTGAGGGAGCGCCGCACTGTGGGAGGGTCAATACTGAGGGAGCGCCGCACTGTCAGAGGGTCAATACTGAGGGAGCGCCGCACTGTCAGAGGGTCAGTACTGAGGGAGCACCGCACTGTGGGAGGGTCAGTGCTGAGGGAGTGCCGCACTGTCGGTGGGTCAGTACTGAGGGAGCGCCGCACTGTCGGAGGGTCAGTACTGAGGGAGCACCCACTGTCGGAGGGTCAGTACTGAGGGAGTGCCGCACTGTCGGTGGGTCAGTACTGAGGGAGTGCCGCACTGTCGGAGGGTCAGTACTGAGGGAGTGCCGCACTGTCGGTGGGTCAGTACTGAGGGAGCGCCGCACTGTCGGAGGGTCAGTACTGAGGGAGCACCCACTGTCGGAGGGTCAGTACTGAGGGAGTGCCGCACTGTCGGTGGGTCAGTACTGAGGGAGTGCCGCACTGTGGGAGGGTCAGTACTGAGGGAGTGCTGCACTGTGGGAGGGTCAGTACTGAGGGAGCGCCGCACTGTGGGAGGGTCAATACTGAGGGAGCGCCGCACTGTCGGAGGGTCAGTACTGAGGGAGTGCCGCACTGTCGGTGGGTCAGTACTGAGGGAGCGCCGCACTGTCGGAGGGTCAGTACTGAGGGAGCACCGCAATGTCGGAGGGTCAATACTGAGGGAGCGCCGCACTGTCGGAGGGTCAGTACTGAGGGAGTGCCGCACTGTCGGTGGGTCAGTACTGAGGGAGTGCCGCACTGTGGGAGTGTCAGTGCTGAGGGAGCGCCGCACTGTGGGAGTGTCAGTACTGAGGGAGTGCCGCACTGTCGGAGGGTCAGTACTGAGGGAGTGCCGCACTGTGGGAGGGTCAGTACTGAGGGAGCGCCGCACTGTGGGAGGGTCAGTACTGAGGGAGTGCCGCACTGTCGCAGGGTCAGTACTGAGGGAGCGCCGCACTGTCGGAGGGTCAGTACTGAGGGAGCGCCCCACTGTGGGAGGGTCAATACTGAGGGAGCTCCGCACTGTGGGAGGGTCAGTACTGAGGGAGTGCCGCATTGTGGGAGGGTCAGTGCTGAGGGAGCGCTGCACTGTGGGAGGGTCAGTACTGAGGGAGTGCCGCATTGTGGGAGGGTCAGTGCTGAGGGAGCGCTGCACTGTGGGAGGGTCAGTACTGAGGGAGTGCCGCATTGTGGGAGGGTCAGTGCTGAGGGAGCGCCGCACTGTCGGAGGGTCAGTACTGAGGGAGCACCCACTGTCGGAGGGTCAGTACTGAGGGAGTGCCGCACTGTCGGTGGGTCAGTACTGAGGGAGTGCCGCACTGTGGGAGGGTCAGTACTGAGGGAGTGCTGCACTGTGGGAGGGTCAGTACTGAGGGAGCGCCGCACTGTGGGAGGGTCAATACTGAGGGAGCGCCGCACTGTCGGAGGGTCAGTACTGAGGGAGTGCCGCACTGTCGGTGGGTCAGTACTGAGGGAGCGCCGCACTGTCGGAGGGTCAGTACTGAGGGAGCACCGCAATGTCGGAGGGTCAATACTGAGGGAGCGCCGCACTGTCGGAGGGTCAGTACTGAGGGAGTGCCGCACTGTCGGTGGGTCAGTACTGAGGGAGTGCCGCACTGTGGGAGTGTCAGTGCTGAGGGAGCGCCGCACTGTGGGAGTGTCAGTACTGAGGGAGTGCCGCACTGTCGGAGGGTCAGTACTGAGGGAGTGCCGCACTGTGGGAGGGTCAGTACTGAGGGAGCGTCGCACTGTCAGAGGGTCAGTACTGAGGGAGTGCCGCACTGTCGGTGGGTCAGTACTGAGGGAGTGCCGCACTGTGGGAGTGTCAGTGCTGAGGGAGCGCCGCACTGTGGGAGTGTCAGTACTGAGGGAGTGCCGCACTGTCGGGTGGGTCAGTACTGAGGGAGTGCCGCACTGTGGGAGGGTCAGTACTGAGGGAGCGCCGCACTGTCAGAGGGTCAGAGCTGAGGGAGCACCGCACTGTCAGAGGGTCAGTACTGAGGGAGTGCCGCACTGTGGGAGGGTCAGTACTGAGGGAGTGCCGCACTGTCGGAGGGTCAGTACTGAGGGAGTGCCGCACTGTGGGAGGGTCAGTACTGAGGGAGCTCCGCACTGTGGGAGGGTCAGTACTGAGGGAGCGCCGCACTGTCGGAGGGTCAGTACTGAGGGAGTGCCGCACTGTGGGAGGGTCAGTACTGAGGGAGCGCTGCACTGTGGGAGGGTCAGTACTGAGGGAGTGCCGCACTGTCGGAGTGTCAGTACTGAGGGAGCGCCGCACTGTGGGAGTGTCAGTACTGAGGGAGTGCCGCACTGTGGGAGTGTCAGTACTGAGGGAGCGCCGCACTGTTGGAGGGTCAGTACTGAGGGAGCGCCGCACTGTTGGAGGGTCAGTACTGAGGGAGCGCCGCTCTGTCGGAGGGTCAGTACTGAGGGAGCGCCGCACTGTGGGAGGGTCAGTACTGAGGGAGCGCCGCTCTGTCGGAGGGTCAGTACTGAGGGAGCGCCGCACTGTCGGAGGGTCAGTACTGAGGGAGCGCAGCACTGTCGGTGGGTCAGTACTGAGGGAGCGCCGCTCTGTCGGAGGGTCAGTACTGAGGGAGCGCCGCACTGTGGGAGGGTCAGTACTGAGGGAGAGCCGCACTGCGGGAGGGTCAGTACTGAGAGTGAGCCGCACTGTGGGAGTGTCAGTACTGAGGGAGCGCCGCTCTGTCGGAGGGTCAGTACTGAGGGAGCGCCGCACTGTCGGAGGGTCAGTACTGAGGGAGCGCCGCACTGTGGGAGGGTCAGTACTGAGGGAGAGCCGCACTGCGGGAGGGTCAGTACTGAGAGTGAGCCGCACTGTGGGAGTGTCAGTACTGAGGGAGCGCCGCTCTGTCGGAGGGTCAGTACTGAGGGAGCGCCGCACTGTCGGAGGGTCAGTACTGAGGGAGCGCCGCACTGTGGGAGGGTCAGTACTGAGGGAGAGCCGCACTGTGGGAGGGTCAGTACTGAGGGAGTGCCGCACTGTGGGAGGGTCAGTACTGAGGGAGTGCCGCACTGTGGGAGGGTCAGTACTGAGGGAGTGCCGCACTGTGGGAGGGTCAGTACTGAGGGAGCACTGCACTGTGGAAGGGTCAGTACTGAGGGAGCGCTGCACTGTCGGAGTGTCAGTACTGAGGGAGTGCCGCACTGTCGGAGGGTCATCACTGAGGGAGCGCCGCTTTGTTAGAGGGTCAGTACTGAGGGAGCGCTTCACTGTCCGTGGGTCAGTACTGAGGGACCGCCGCACTGTGGGAGGGTCAGTACTGAGGGAGTGCCGCACTGTGGGAGGGTCAGTACTGAGGGAGCGCCGCACTGTCGGAGGGTCAGTACTGAGGGAGTGCCGCACTGTCAGAGGGTCAGTGCTGAGGGAGCACCGCACTGTCAGAGGGTCAGTACTGAGGGAGCGCCGCATTGTCGGAGGGTCAGTGCTGAGGGAGCACCGCACTGTGGGAGGGTCAATACTGAGGGAGCGCCGCACTGTCGGAGGGTCAGTACTGAGGGAGTGCCGCACTGTGGGAGGGTCAGTACTGAGGGAGCGCCGCACTGTGGGAGGGTCAGTACTGAGGGAGCACAGCACTGTCGGAGGGTCAGTACTGAGGGAGTGCCGCACTGTGGGAGGGTCAGTACTGAGGGAGTGCCGCACTGTGGGAGGGTCAGTACTGAGGGAGCGCCGCACTGTCGGAGGGTCAGTACTGAGGGAGCGTCACACTGTCGGAGGGTCAGTACTGAGGGAGCACCGCACTGTCGGAGGGTCAGTACTGAGGGAGCGCCGCACTGTGGGAGGGTCAATACTGAGGGAGCGCCGCACTGTCAGAGGGTCAATACTGAGGGAGCGCCGCACTGTCAGAGGGTCAGTACTGAGGGAGCACCGCACTGTGGGAGGGTCAGTGCTGAGGGAGTGCCGCACTGTCGGTGGGTCAGTACTGAGGGAGCGCCGCACTGTCGGAGGGTCAGTACTGAGGGAGCACCCACTGTCGGAGGGTCAGTACTGAGGGAGTGCCGCACTGTCGGTGGGTCAGTACTGAGGGAGTGCCGCACTGTCGGAGGGTCAGTACTGAGGGAGTGCCGCACTGTCGGTGGGTCAGTACTGAGGGAGCGCCGCACTGTCGGAGGGTCAGTACTGAGGGAGCACCCACTGTCGGAGGGTCAGTACTGAGGGAGTGCCGCACTGTCGGTGGGTCAGTACTGAGGGAGTGCCGCACTGTGGGAGGGTCAGTACTGAGGGAGTGCTGCACTGTGGGAGGGTCAGTACTGAGGGAGCGCCGCACTGTGGGAGGGTCAATACTGAGGGAGCGCCGCACTGTCGGAGGGTCAGTACTGAGGGAGTGCCGCACTGTCGGTGGGTCAGTACTGAGGGAGCGCCGCACTGTCGGAGGGTCAGTACTGAGGGAGCACCGCAATGTCGGAGGGTCAATACTGAGGGAGCGCCGCACTGTCGGAGGGTCAGTACTGAGGGAGTGCCGCACTGTCGGTGGGTCAGTACTGAGGGAGTGCCGCACTGTGGGAGTGTCAGTGCTGAGGGAGCGCCGCACTGTGGGAGTGTCAGTACTGAGGGAGTGCCGCACTGTCGGAGGGTCAGTACTGAGGGAGTGCCGCACTGTGGGAGGGTCAGTACTGAGGGAGCGCCGCACTGTGGGAGGGTCAGTACTGAGGGAGTGCCGCACTGTCGGAGGGTCAGTACTGAGGGAGCGCCGCACTGTCGGAGGGTCAGTACTGAGGGAGCGCCCCACTGTGGGAGGGTCAATACTGAGGGAGCTCCGCACTGTGGGAGGGTCAGTACTGAGGGAGCACTGCACTGTGGGAGGGTCAGTACTGAGGGAGTGCCGCATTGTGGGAGGGTCAGTGCTGAGGGAGCGCTGCACTGTGGGAGGGTCAGTACTGAGGGAGTGCCGCATTGTGGGAGGGTCAGTGCTGAGGGAGCGCCGCACTGTCGGAGGGTCAGTACTGAGGGAGCACCCACTGTCGGAGGGTCAGTACTGAGGGAGTGCCGCACTGTCGGTGGGTCAGTACTGAGGGAGTGCCGCACTGTGGGAGGGTCAGTACTGAGGGAGTGCTGCACTGTGGGAGGGTCAGTACTGAGGGAGCGCCGCACTGTGGGAGGGTCAATACTGAGGGAGCGCCGCACTGTCGGAGGGTCAGTACTGAGGGAGTGCCGCACTGTCGGTGGGTCAGTACTGAGGGAGCGCCGCACTGTCGGAGGGTCAGTACTGAGGGAGCACCGCAATGTCGGAGGGTCAATACTGAGGGAGCGCCGCACTGTCGGAGGGTCAGTACTGAGGGAGTGCCGCACTGTCGGTGGGTCAGTACTGAGGGAGTGCCGCACTGTGGGAGTGTCAGTGCTGAGGGAGCGCCGCACTGTGGGAGTGTCAGTACTGAGGGAGTGCCGCACTGTCGGAGGGTCAGTACTGAGGGAGTGCCGCACTGTGGGAGGGTCAGTACTGAGGGAGCGTCGCACTGTCAGAGGGTCAGTACTGAGGGAGTGCCGCACTGTCGGTGGGTCAGTACTGAGGGAGTGCCGCACTGTGGGAGTGTCAGTGCTGAGGGAGCGCCGCACTGTGGGAGTGTCAGTACTGAGGGAGTGCCGCACTGTCGGAGGGTCAGTACTGAGGGAGTGCCGCACTGTGGGAGGGTCAGTACTGAGGGGAGCGCCGCACTGTCAGAGGGTCAGAGCTGAGGAGCACCGCACTGTCAGAGGGTCAGTACTGAGGGAGTGCCGCACTGTGGGAGGGTCAGTACTGAGGGAGTGCCGCACTGTGGGAGGGTCAGTACTGAGGGAGCGCCGCTCTGTCGGAGGGTCAGTACTGAGGGAGCGCCGCACTGTCGGAGGGTCAGTACTGAGGGAGCGCAGCACTGTCGGTGGGTCAGTACTGAGGGAGCGCCGCTCTGTCGGAGGGTCAGTACTGAGGGAGCGCCCGCACTGTGGGAGGGTCAGTACTGAGGGAGAGCCGCACTGCGGGAGGGTCAGTACTGAGAGTGAGCCGCACTGTGGGAGTGTCAGTACTGAGGGAGCGCCGCTCTGTCGGAGGGGTCAGTACTGAGGGAGCGCCGCACTGTCGGAGGGTCAGTACTGAGGGAGCGCCGCACTGTGGGAGGGTCAGTACTGAGGGAGAGCCGCACTGCGGGAGGGTCAGTACTGAGAGTGAGCCGCACTGTGGGAGTGTCAGTACTGAGGGAGCGCCGCTCTGTCGGAGGGTCAGTACTGAGGGAGCGCCGCACTGTCGGAGGGTCAGTACTGAGGGGGAGCGCCGCACTGTGGGAGGGTCAGTACTGAGGGAGAGCCGCACTGTGGGGAGGGTCAGTACTGAGGGAGTGCCGCACTGTGGGAGGGTCAGTACTGAGGGAGTGCCGCACTGTGGGAGGTCAGTACTGAGGGAGTGCCGCACTGTGGGAGGGTCAGTACTGAGGGAGCACTGCACTGTGGAAGGGTCAGTACTGAGGGAGCGCTGCACTGTCGGAGTGTCAGTACTGAGGGGAGTGCCGCACTGTCGGAGGGTCATCACTGAGGGAGCGCCGCTTTGTTTAGAGGGTCAGTACTGAGGGAGCGCTTCACTGTCCGTGGGTCAGTACTGAGGGACCGCCGCACTGTGGGAGGGTCAGTACTGAGGGAGTGCCGCACTGTGGGAGGGTCAGTACTGAGGGGAGCGCCGCACTGTCGGAGGGTCAGTACTGAGGGAGTGCCGCACTGTCAGAGGGTCAGTTGCTGAGGGAGCACCGCACTGTCAGAGGGTCAGTACTGAGGGAGCGCCGCATTGTCGGAGGGTCAGTGCTGAGGGAGCACGCACTGTGGGAGGGTCAATACTGAGGGAGCGCCGCACTGTCGGAGGGTCAGTACTGAGGGAGTGCCGCACTGTGGGAGGGTCAGTAACTGAGGGAGCGCCGCACTGTGGGAGGGTCAGTACTGAGGGAGCACAGCACTGTCGGAGGTCAGTACTGAGGGAGTGCCGCACTGTGGGAGGGTCAGTACTGAGGGAGTGCCGCACTGTGGGAGGGTCAGTTCTGAGGGAGCGCGCACTGTCGGAGGGTCAGTACTGAGGGAGCGTCACACTGTCGGAGGGTCAGTTACTGAGGGAGCACCGCACTGTCGGAGGGTCAGTACTGAGGGAGCGCCGCACTGTGGGAGGGTCAATACTGAGGGAGCGCCGCACTGTCAGAGGGTCAATACTGAGGGAGCGCCGCACTGTCAGAGGGTCCAGTACTGAGGGAGCACCGCACTGTGGGAGGGTCAGTGCTGAGGGAGTGCCGCACTGTCGGTGGGTCAGTACTGAGGGAGCGCCGCACTGTCGGAGGGTCAGTACTGAGGGAGCACCCACTGTCGGAGGGTCAGTACTGAGGGAGTGCCGCACTGTCGGTGGGTCAGTACTGAGGGAGTGCCGCACTGTCGGAGGGGGTCAGTACTGTGGGAGTGCCGCACTGTCGGTGGGTCAGTACTGAGGGAGCGCCGCACTGTCGGAGGGTCAGTACTGAGGGAGCACCCACTGTCGGAGGGTCAGTACTGAGGGAGTGCCGCACTGTCGGTGGGTCAGTACTGAGGGAGTGCCGCACTGTGGGAGGGTCAGTACTGAGGGAGTGCTGCACTGTGGGAGGGTCAGTACTGAGGGAGCGCCGCACTGTGGGAGGGTCAATACTGAGGGAGCGCCGCACTGTCGGAGGGTCAGTACTGAGGGAGTGCCGCACTGTCGGTGGGTCAGTACTGAGGGAGCGCCGCACTGTCGGAGGGTCAGTACTGAGGGAGCACCGCAATGTCGGAGGGTCAATACTGAGGGAGCGCCGCACTGTCGGAGGGTCAGTACTGAGGGAGTGCCGCACTGTCGGTGGGTCAGTACTGAGGGAGTGCCGCACTGTGGGAGTGTCAGTGCTGAGGGAGCGCCGCACTGTGGGAGTGTCAGTACTGAGGGAGTGCCGCACTGTCGGAGGGTCAGTACTGAGGGAGTGCCGCACTGTGGGAGGGTCAGTACTGAGGGAGCGCCGCACTGTGGGAGGGTCCAGTACTGAGGGAGTGCCGCACTGTCGGAGGGTCAGTACTGAGGGAGCGCCGCACTGTCGGAGGGTCAGTACTGAGGGAGCGCCCCACTGTGGGAGGGTCAATACTGAGGGAGCTCCGCCACTGTGGGAGGGTCAGTACTGAGGGAGCACTGCACTGTGGGAGGGTCAGTACTGAGGGAGTGCCGCATTGTGGGAGGGTCAGTGCTGAGGGAGCGCGTGCACTGTGGGAGGGTCAGTACTGAGGGAGTGCCGCATTGTGGGAGGGTCAGTGCTGAGGGAGCGCCGCACTGTCGGAGGGTCAGTACTGAGGGAGCACCCACTGTCGGAGGGTCAGTACTGAGGGAGTGCCGCACTGTCGGTGGGTCAGTACTGAGGGAGTGCCGCACTGTGGGAGGGTCAGTACTGAGGGAGTGCTGCACTGTGGGAGGGTCAGTACTGAGGGAGCGCCGCACTGTGGGAGGGTCAATACTGAGGGAGCGCCGCACTGTCGGAGGGTCAAGTACTGAGGGAGTGCCGCACTGTCGGTGGGTCAGTACTGAGGGGAGCGCCGCACTGTCGAGGGTCAGTACTGAGGGAGCACCGCAATGTCGGAGGGTCAATACTGAGGGAGCGCCGCACTGTCGGAGGGTCAGTACTGAGGGAGTGCCGCACTGTCGGTGGGTCAGTACTGAGGGAGTGCCGCACTGTGGAGTGTCAGTGCTGAGGGAGCGCCGCACTGTGGGAGTGTCCAGTACTGAGGAGTGCCGCACTGTCGGAGGGTCAGTACTGAGGGAGTGCCGCACTGTGGGAGGGTCAGTACTGAGGGAGCGTCGCACTGTCAGAGGGTCAGTACTGAGGGAGTGCCGCACTGTCGGTGGGTCAGTACTGAGGGTGTGCCGCACTGTGGGAGTGTCCAGTGCTGAGGGAGCGCCGCACTGTGGGAGTGTCAGTACTGAGGGAGTGCCGCACTGTCGGAGGGTCAGTACTGAGGGAGTGCCGCACTGTGGGAGGGTCAGTACTGAGGGAGCGCCGCACTGTCAGAGGGTCAGAGCTGAGGGAGCACCGCACTGTCAGAGGGTTAGTACTGAGGGAGTGCCGCACTGTGGGAGGGTCAGTACTGAGGGAGTGCCGCACTGTCGGAGGGTCAGTACTGAGGGAGTGCCGCACTGTGGGAGGGTCAGTACTGAGGGAGCTCCGCACTGTGGGAGGGTCAGTACTGAGGGAGCGCCGCACTGTCGGAGGGTCAGTACTGAGGGAGTGCCGCACTGTGGGAGGGTCAGTACTGAGGGAGCGCTGCACTGTGGGAGGGTCAGTACTGAGGGAGTGCCGCACTGTCGGAGTGTCAGTACTGAGGGAGCGCCGCACTGTGGAGTGTCAGTACTGAGGGAGTGCCGCACTGTGGGAGTGTCAGTACTGAGGGAGCGCCGCACTGTTGGAGGGTCAGTACTGAGGGAGCGCCGCACTGTTGGAGGGTCAGTACTGAGGGAGCGCCGCTCTGTCGGAGGGTCAGTACTGAGGGAGCGCCGCACTGTGGGAGGGTCAGTACTGAGGGAGCGCCGCTCTGTCGGAGGGTCAGTACTGAGGGAGCGCCGCACTGTCGGAGGGTCAGTAATGAGGGAGCGCAGCACTGTCGGAGGGTCAGTACTGAGGGAGCGCCGCTCTGTCGGAGGGTCAGTACTGAGGGAGCGCCGCACTGTGGGAGGGTCAGTACTGAGGGAGAAGCCGCACTGCGGGAGGGCCAGTACTGAGAGTGAGCCGCACTGTGGGAGTGTCAGTACTGAGGGAGCGCCGCTCTGTCGGAGGGTCAGTACTGAGGGAGCGCCGCACTGTCGGAGGGTCAGTACTGAGGGAGCGCCGCACTGTGGGAGGGTCAGTACTGAGGGAGAGCCGCACTGCGGGAGGGTCAGTACTGAGAGTGAGCCGCACTGTGGGAGTGTCAGTACTGAGGGAGTGCCGCACTGTCGGAGGGTCAGTACTGAGGGAGAGCCGCACTGTGGGAGGGTCAGTACTGAGGGAGTGCCGCACTGTCGGAGGGTCAGTACTGAGGGAGAGCCGCACTGTGGGAGGGTCAGTACTGAGGGAGTGCCGCACTGTGGGAGGGGTCAGTACTGAGGGAGCGCCGCACTGTCGGAGGGTCAGTTTTTCTGGATGATATGTTAAAACGAGGGCCCTGTCTGCCCTCACGAGTGGGTTTCGGAGATCCCATGGCTGTGATTGGGAGAGGTTGGGGGGCGGGGGTGGGGAGGGGGTGGGGCAGGCGGATGGTGGCCTTCACCCCGTGTCCCTGGTGTCTGGGTATTTACCCCCTCAAGCAGCAGCACTGAGAAGGAGCGCCCAATCTGGGCATTAGTGCCTCTATGTGATCT